>NC_054587.1:167436-372436 GCF_017654505.1 Polyodon spathula
ATACTGTAGCACACAAACACCCAGCCTAACCTGTACAATACTGTAGCACACAAACACCCAGCCTAACCTGTACAATACTGTAGCACACAAACACCCAGCCTAACCTGTACAATACTGTAGCACACAAACACCCAGCCTAACCTTTACATCGCGTCTCCCAGCAGAGCAGAGTCCCATGAGCTGAACACTGACCTACTCAGGGTCCCGCCTGCAGAGAGACAATCTGTCAGCTGTCATGCGAATTTCTATTTTCATTGGTTTTCTAATCCTAGTGCAGAAGACGACACCTCTTGAGAAAAAAAAAAAAAAAAAAAAAAAATAGACTCGGGTCTGCCCCCCCCCCCCCCTTGACCCGGGTGGAATATTAGCCATGGCCACTGGGGGGTGTCGTGTTGAATACGAATTTATAATGCAAAGGAAATCACTCATTTAGGGTCGTTCTTAGCTAAAACAGGGTGAAAAGAAGTCTTCATTTTACGCCTGAAAATCACATGTTGCAGATTAATCCGCTGGCCTCTCTCCTGGCTTTCTTCCGCGGAGGTCAAGGACTCCAGTCTCAAAGGGATCAGTTAAGAAAGGCAGCGGGCTAGTTTACCAGCCTCTTCTGTCTTTCGGGAGTCTCGGTTTAAACACGCACCGCTCAGGAACACAAGCACGTTTAAACACGCACCGCTCAGGGACACAAACACACCGACAATGTGCGCAGTGGATATAGCAATATAAATCCAACTAGCATTACCCCAACACACACACAATGATGGAGAGAGAGAGAGGGGCATTCCTTCTACAGAAGGAGACTGCCAGGTATTGGGGACGGCAGAGAGACAGGGTGTTGGATGTAGTTCTTCACGGGTAGTTAGATAACAGCCGATCTATTCTGGTCGCTGATCTATTTCTCTGATGCACCTGCGCATTGAAGCAATTGGTGCATCGCAACGCCAATCCTCCGCGTCCGTGGCTCGTCGTGGTCAAGAGCATTTCTTCCCTACAAGTCAAACTGCAGATCAATCTGAAACCTGTTTCGCTCTTGGTCCCACGCAACGCCGATTGAAATCCCAGACGACAAGAAGGTGGTGTTTCAAAGCGCTGAGTCTGGGAGCGGTGGTGGGGACGTCGTGCGCTGATTGCAGGGCTCTGTGATTCGGGCGGGTGTATCGGGCTGACGGCAATGCCTGATTGGTTGAGGGGTCTGGGAAAGTGGGCAGGGGCTGCGGGTCCTGGACACCAAAGCAGTTTTCTGTGTGTAATAAAAGAACCGCAGCGCATATAGATTACAGAGAGAGGCTCGGCGCATAGCGCAACAAAACGTGGGGAACACAACCAGAAAGGCATTTCAAAGCGATTTGGACGCGTTCACAGGGAGATATATCACCGCGTCGGACGGGTAAGCAACGCGTTTGAAGCTCAGGCGCTGGTTGTGGGTTTTTTTTTTTTTTTTTTTTGTCATATTGCAGAGAGCATTCTTGGGAAAAATGCGCATTTGGTATATGCTGCCCTGCACTTGCTCGGTGCGCTATACGTCTACATTATTATTATTATTATTATTATTATTATTATTATTATTATTATTATTCGCTCGCCATAGGCGCAGAGCACCACATCCCGCAGGAACACGGTCCTTATTTCATGCAAACTCGGTTTTAACGTCTTAAACGTTTTCGGGTGATATGCAAATGATGTGGGTTGACTGTAGTGTGACAGATGAACGAGCGCTTGACTCTACAGCAGTCTGTAATGCAGCTCGGCGCACCCCCGCCCTTAGTGGCGCTGCCATAGAACAGTATATTTTATGACAATTTGAAATAACCCTAGGATAGAATTCCTCATGCGCTTCCCAGGGGAAAAAACAGCGCGTTTGGTTGGTATGGTATACCATTTTTAAATGCGTTAGCATCATTTACAGTATGATACTGCGTTCACTTTCTGAAAAAAAAAAAATTGCAATTAAACATTAAAACCGGGTCTAAGCACGAGTCACGAAATACAGTATTATAACGAGTAAACATTCTAACATGAAACGATGCGTTGGGTATTAATGTAAAAGGTATTGCAGTGTTTTTATAAGGAACCCTGCGTTTCGGTTTCTCGTCTGTTTTCAAGGGTAGACCTCAGCTGTGATGGTCGTGTCTACAGACCGGGCTGTAGCTGCTTTACACGCGAGACGCCCGTTTAATGCCGTTTTCGTGTCTTTTGAACGGAAAACAGCATCGTTTTTTGGTAATGTTCCTATGCGAGTAACAGTGTATCACCGCCCTGGCTGGAGCCGGTCACACACACACACACCCCTCTGTGTAAGTAATTAAACATATCTGCACTAAATGTATTTATCGTCAAGGGTGAACGATGCCGTAGCCTGCAGCAGATTGCAATTGGACGCCTCGCGGTGTTTCCCCTTCGCAAGATTCTCCCTTTTCTTTTCATGCATCCTTCCCCTGTTTTCCGCCGAGCACCATCTTCTGCCTTCAGGAATGCAAACCTTGTTTTTGTGTGGAATTTTAAACCACGTGCTCGTGTCTCAGCAGCAGGTCTGGTTGCCGGGTTACCTCCTTTGTCGGCAGGAGGATGCGCTTTGCTGCAGCCCGTTAGCAAGTGTATTGCACGAATTCTCCCAGTACGTCCGCGTTGGAGACTGCGCTGTGTTTGCAACGTATTCTTTAAACTCGTGTGTAATGTATTGCAGGGATACGGGCAGGCTGCGGTTTGACTCGACGTGGTTGGTTTGTGTGCGTTTCTTCATTGCAAATCCCATTAAAACCGCAGAGCGCGCATCATACTTTAGCGTAGCTAAGTATGGACCGATCACACCTTTTTGAAGCACGAATACTTTACTGCATAACTCTGTGCGTCAAACAGAGGAAGGAATTTCCCCTAATAAATATGACGTACTACAACTTTCTATAAAGGGTGTGGTGAGCTTACTGGAGAAAAAACAAACAGGACAATGGTATGCAGACAGCGCCTCTCTGTCTCTGCTCGGTGTGAATCAGGTTGTATTTTAATACCATACACCTGTCCTACACGCTCTGATGGTGCAGAGTTTGGTTCAGGTGTCTCTCTCTCTCTCTGGAGGTGTGTCAGTAAGGCAGGGGCTGTCAGGTATCATAACAAACCCCCTCCCTTCTCGGTGGGGTGCAGGTGGAGTGGGAGAACGAGTTTGCTGTGTGTAATCTCTCTCCTCTCTGTCTCTGTCAGTCAGGTTGTGCGTTGTTAGGAATGCAGTGACTCTATTGATGACACAGGACTTGCCCAGATTTATCAGTTCAGAGTAGCAGTGTTCTGTTATAATGAGCTTCTTACAGGCTGTGGCAGCAAATGCTTTTAATGGAAGCCGCTGTTTTTTTGTCAATTAAAAATCGGCTTGGAATGAAAGCAGGTGAGCCATCGCAACAATGGCCCTTTCTTCAAAATCTCAATTCCAATGCCACAAGCTTCTTCAGACACGCCTTTTGAGTTTTACAATTCTTTGAAAATGTCTGGTTTGGTATTCTCTCTCTCTCTCTCTCTCTCTCTATTACAAGGGCAAGGTAAAAAAGTGACTGATGATGTAGTCCGGGGCAGAGACGTTCAGGGGAGGGGAGGGGGCAGCTGCAGTCATTGCAGCTCCAGCTGCTTGAATCTCAAACACAATGTTGGTTTCACCCCCTGATTGACATATATTTTTTTTCTCTTTCCCTTGCAGTACCATGGCCCGGACTGTGGGTGGCAGTGTGAGCGATGCGGAGCGCTATCTCTATACGGGCTCCTCAGGGTCCAGCCAGGGCTCTTCAGCCTCAAGCCAGGCGGACTGGGCGGCCCGTCGGCTGGTGTGGGTCCCTTCAGAGAAGCAAGGGTTCGAGGTGAGCCACAGGCTGGTGACAGTGCATACAGCGCAGCTAGAACAGGCTCAGTGCAGTCGTGTCTCGCAGTGCAGTCGTGTCTCGCAGTGCAGTCATGTCTCAGTATAAGCAGTGTGTATTCCCGTCTCCTCTCAGGCCGCTAGCGTGCGCGCTGAGCGGGGGGAGGAGGTGGAGGTGGAGCTGGCAGACAGCGGTCGGAAGGTCACTCTGTCCAAGGAGGAGGTCCAGCGCATGAACCCGCCCCGCTTCAGCAAGGTGGAGGACATGGCGGAGCTGACATGCTTGAACGAGGCGTCCGTCCTGCACAACCTCAAAGAGAGGTACTACTCCGGGCTCATATACGTGAGTATGCACACTCGCACGCGGGGATACGGGCTTCCAGTGGCTCTCTCTCTCTCTCTCTCGCTCTCTTTCTCTCTCTCTCTGTCGCATTTTGACTTCAAAGTACACAGTTATGGCAAAAAGTTTTGCATCAGCCTATAGAATGAATTCATTTTGCTTCATAAAGTCCAATGAAACCTGTTGAGTAATGTTACCTTGTTAACATATTGATTGAATTACACACCAGCGCTTTGTAGACAGTGATCCTGAGCTGTGACTTGTGATATACAGTGTTTGTGTGAGTCTGCATCTCTAACGCTGACGTCATGGCAGTGTGTCGTCTTGGTGCTAAACCTTTGCACAGTGCAGCTCTCTCTTGATTACACACAGCAATCTTTTATGGGTGTCAAGATGCCAGCTCTCCAAGGAGTCAGAGTTCAAACTGATTGTGATCAAAAGTGAAACCAGCTGAGGAGTGTCCCCTGTCACACAGATGTACTCGGGTCTGTCCTGTCCCTTGTCTCGTACTGGCAGGGATGTGGGTTCCAGTATCTGACTGTGTCTTGCCCTGTCCCCTGTCTCCTGTCCTGCAGACTTACTCGGGTCTGTTCTGCGTTGTCATCAACCCCTACAAGAATCTGCCCATCTACTCGGAGCCCATAGTGGAGATGTACCGAGGGAAGAAGAGGCACGAGATGCCTCCACACATCTATGCCATCTCTGAAGCTGCATATCGCAGCATGCTGCAAGGTACATACTGAGTCTGTGTGTCTGTCTACCTGTCTGCCTGCCTCTTTCTCTCTGTCTGTCTGTCACTCTGCCTGCCTGCCTGCCTCTCTCTACCTGTCTGTGTGTCTGTCTACCTGCCTGTCTGCCTCTCTCTGCCTGCCTGTCACTCTGCCTGCCTGCCTGCCTGCCTGCCTCTCTCTGCCTGTCTGTCACTCTGCCTGCCTGCCTGCCTCTCTCTACCTGTCTGTGTGTCTGCCTGCCTCTCTCTGTCTGTCACTCTGCCTGTCTGTCTGCCTTTCTCTGCCTGTCTGCCTCGCTCTGTCTTAAACTCTGTCTGTCTGTCTGTCTGCCTGTGGGTGTGCTTGCTGTAAGCAGTTTGGCACTATAATGAAGGGCGGCTAGTATTCAGAAATCTATTTGTATTTGCGTTCCTTGTGAGGCAGGGTAGTGTTTGGTCTATTGTATGAATACCATGAATAATGGCTTAACATTTCCAGACCTGTCATTGTCACGCCTGGTAACTGTGTGAAAGAATGCCTGTTTATAATATTACGAGACAGGGACAGGGTGTGTAACAGTTAATATTTAATGAGCCTCTTTGTACTTTGAGGAGTGAACAGAGATTCGGAGTGACGGTCCGGGTGTGTTAAGTGTTTTATTAAAGGCACCCCTGACTCGTTCCAGCACTTGCGAGTCTGCTTGCGTGTGTTTGAGACGACATTCACCCCGGACCTGATAGTCCAGTGAGCAGGGTGTGGGGTACAATGGAAACAAATGCCCCTTCCCAGCATGCTCTGCGTTTATTCAGCTCTCCTATTATTCCCTGAAGGGGAGCGTCTGTCTGTCTGAAGTGTGGGTGACACCTTGTGGTTAAACGAGGCATTGCGTCTGAATCTCTCTACAAGATGTAGAAACTGATGGACGGACAACAGCAAAGATAAAACGATGTGTCTCCAATCAGTTGTGACACTGAGGGGGGGCAGGGGCGGGAAGCTGGGGAGGGGGGGGGGGTCTGGTGCACTTTTGTACGTGTTCTCTTACTTTCTTTTGTCATTTTAGACAGAGAAGATCAAGCCATCCTTTGCACGTAAGTATAGTGGATCTGCAACCCCCTTGATTAGCCTTAGTGTGTGCTATTAAACTGCTAGCGAAACCAGGAATGGATCAAACTGCTGTGCAATGGGAGTCTTACTCCCACCCCTGTGAACTAACCCGTGCTTCTGTGTTCCTGTCGGTCCCAGGGGCGAGTCTGGAGCCGGCAAGACAGAGAACACCAAGAAAGTGATCCAGTATCTCGCACACGTGGCTTCGTCTCGCAAGAGCGCAAGCGCAGGGCCAGCGCACAGCCAGGTACTGCAGCCTGTAGTGGGCTCCAGGTATCTGAATGAATAAACCAGGCAGCCTGGAATTCCCTGTCTGTCTGTCTCTCTGTTACTTTATCCTCCTCCTCATCTCTTTCTCTTTCTGTCCTTTTTTTTTCTCTTGTCTGGGTTAGCTGGAACCTCCCAGACCAACCAGCCAACAGGCAAGTGCTGTGTGTGTGTGACTGTGTGTCTGTGTGTGTGTCACTGTGTCTGTGTGTGACTGTGTGTGTGTGTGTCACTGTGTGTGTGTGTGTGACTGTGTATGTCTGTGTCTGTGTGTTACTGTGTGTGTGTGTGTGTGTGTGTGTGTGTGTGTGTGCGTGCGTGCTTTGGAATCTAGTCTGTCATGTTTTCTTTTATATTCTTTCCTGTGTTATTCCCAGCCTGGATGTTTACCCTACTTGTTTGATGTAAATACAAAGTCAAGATGCGATTAGCGATTGTGTCTCTGTCTGTTTCCAATGTGTCGTGGTGTTCTTGTTTTTGTCCCCGCATGTGTGTCTCTCGCCCCTCTGGTCACCGCTGCTCCCTCATCACTCTTCCCATCCAGAACACCACCGTGTTGTATGTGAGTATCCATCCATCTACTGCGGCGAGCGTTAGTGCCGTGGTGTTTGCTGAATAATTCAGAACGACTTTTTGTAAATTATAATAATACAAAAACATAAACTAGATCAGTGTGATGTGTTTGTATTCTTCTCCTCTAGGGGGAGCTGGAGAGGCAGCTCTTGCAGGCCAATCCCATCCTGGAGGCTTTTGGAAACGCCAAGACCGTGAAGAATGACAACTCGTCCCGATTTGTAAGGGAACGGCTCTTAATTCTCAACCTGTTCAGCTTTGATCTGTCTTTGCACAGTGAAAACTACAGAGTTAACTGCATGGGTTTTATTCCAGCATTTTAATGAACTCCTGTATTTTGGAAGAGGTTAATTTTACAAATCTAGCATCACACAACTAATAAACCAAGTAAAGATGTTTTGTTTAACATGAACACACTTTTTTTTTTTTTTGCTCTGACTCGCTCACTCACTCCCACACTCTCCTCGTCTCTCTTCTTCATAGGGCAAGTTTATCAGGATTAATTTTGACGTTGCTGGATACATTGTGGGAGCCAATATTGAGACTTGTATCCTTCTGCAGAGAGAGAGAGAGTGTGTGTGTGTGTGTGTATGGATCACTGTATATTTGAATGTCTGAGTGTGTGTCTGTGGGTCTCTCTGTATATTTGAGTGTCTGTCTCTGTCTCTGTGTTGCCTGGGCTTCGTGATGTGGAGAGCCGTGTCTCCATGTCCACTCTGTGTCCTTCCTTGACTCTCCTCTCCTCAGACCTGCTGGAGAAGTCCCGAGTGATTCGACAGGCCAAAGATGAGCGAACCTTCCACATCTTCTACCAACTGCTGTCTGGAGCTGCAGACCACATGCGAGGTCAGCACAGTGCCCCCACCGACAGTGTAGCGCCCCCATAGAGAGCGTAGCGCCCCCACCGAGAGTGTAGCACTGTATTCTATAACAATTTAAGTCATAAGGCCTTGTGACATTTGCTGCTTTCTGAGCAGTGCTGTGACAGGCAGGTCATGTTTCTCATCTCTCTCTCTCTCTCTCTCTCTCTCTCTCTCTCTCTCTCTCTCTCTCTCTCTCTCTCTTTCTCTCTCTCAGGTGACCTCCTTCTGGAAGATTTCAATAGCTACCGCTTCCTGTCCTGCGGATTTGTCCCCATCCCGGGACAGACGGACAGAGAGAACTTTCAAGAGACTCTGGAGTCCATGAAGATCATGGGCTTCAACCAGGACGAGGTGGTGGGTGAGTTTCAGCGTTAGACCTCTCTGACACTGGGGAGGGGGTCTGTGAAGAAGGTATCGCTGTGTGTTAGAGATGCGTGTGTTTCCTCCCCCTTCTCTCTGTGTGTCAGAGATGTGTTTGATTTCTCTCTGTCTCTCTCTAGCCATGATGAAGCTCATCTCTGCGGTGCTGCAGTTCGGAAACGTCTCTTTCAAGAAGGAACGAAACACAGACCAGGCCTCCATGCCAGATAACACAGGTAACCCCAAGCAGTTAGACTGAGGGACTGGGGCAATTATACTGAGGGGAGGGTTCTGTCTGAGCGTTTGCATGTGGAATAATGTGGTGGTCTGTTTGATTGACAGCTGCTCAGAAGCTGTGTCACCTGATGGGGATCAACGTGACGGAGTTCTGCCGAGCGATCCTGACCCCGAAAATCAAAGTGGGGCGAGACTTTGTGCAGAAAGCACAGACGAAAGAGCAGGTAAGGGGCTCCCGAGCAAACTGACGCGCAGCGGCCTGAAACCCCGTCTCCTGAAAGCAAGTTCCAAGCCACACCGCGGCTCTGTGTCCCCTCCGTTCAGGCTGGGTCCTCGGAGGTGTCACTAGTTACAGAGCTGGTGATCAGGGGAACGGATCTGTGACTGTGTCCTGAGCGGGCTCCTGGCTGCACCTCTGTGCCGGAATGCCTCCCCGACTCACCTCTGTGCCTCTCTGCTCCTGGCAGGCTGACTTCGCGATAGAAGCCCTGGCCAAAGCCACCTATGAGCGCCTGTTCCGATGGCTGGTCCACAGAATCAACCGAGCCCTGGACCGAACCAAGAGGCAGGGGGCCTCCTTCATCGGGATCCTGGACATCGCTGGCTTTGAGATCTTCCAGGTACCTACGGACACTTCAGAGCACTTTGAGTGGGAGACCTGTTTGTGGGGATGTGTACGCTGCGAGCCGGCCACGGTAACGTGTATAAAACCACGCAGCCGTGCTCTATTTGCAATGCTGTTATGGACGAACAGTAGAATGGCTGGCTGACTTGGAAACAATTCCACAAGAGACTGAAAAAGGGGTCAGCTGGCCAGCTGGACAGAGGGAGTGGTATTAGTGAGAAGGCAGTGGTCTTCTCCCATAAGAGACAGGGAAAGGAGGGCTCACTTGTACAGAGACATTGGTAACAGCGATTTTCATTGTTTTTTTTTTTGTTCTTCTCCTCAGCTGAACTCCTTCGAGCAGCTCTGCATCAACTACACCAACGAGAAGCTACAGCAGCTCTTCAACCACACCATGTTCATCCTGGAGCAGGAGGAGTACCAGCGAGAGGGCATCGAGTGGAGCTTCATCGACTTCGGGCTGGACCTGCAGCCCTGCATCGACCTGATAGAGAGACCGGTGAGTGTGTGAGAGAGAGGAGGGGGAGGGCTCTGAGTGTTATACACTGTGTTAGATCTCTCTCCCCAGTCTCTCAGTGCTACACTCTCTGCAGTCTCTCAGTGCTACACTGTATTAGGTCTCTCTCTCCAGTCTCTCAGTGCTACACTGTATTAGATCTCTCTCCCCAGTCTCTCAGTGCTACACTCTCTGCAGTCTCTCAGTGCTACACTGTATTAGATCTCTCTCCCCATTCTCTCAGTGCTACACTCTCTCCAGTCTCTCTCCAGTCTCTCAGTGCTACACTGTATTAGATCTCTCTCTCCAGTCTCTCAGTGCTACACTGTATTAGATCTCTCTCCAGTCTCTCAGTGCTACACTGTTTTAGATCTCTCTCCAGTCTCTCAGTGCTACACTGTAGTAGATCTCTCTCCAGTCTCTCAGTGCTACACTGTAGTAGATCTCTCTCCAGTCTCTCAGTGCTACACTGTAGTAGATCTCTCTGCAGTCTCTCAGTGCTACACTGTATTCAGTCTCTTTCTTTCCCTTCCCCAGACAAACCCCCCTGGGGTTCTGGCTCTGCTGGATGAGGAATGCTGGTTCCCCAAAGCCACGGACAAGACCTTCGTCGAGAAGCTGAGCTCCGAGCAGGGGACGCACCCCAAGTTCCAGAGACCCAGGCAGCTCAAGGACCAGGCGGACTTCTGCATCCTGCACTATGCAGGCAAGGTGAGGGGCTCGGTCAATACCTCACAGCAATCCAGCCAAAGACCTTCAGCAACGATACAGAAAGACGTGAGGCTGCAGTACCACTGCTCCTCTAACTGTACCCTTTTCAAATGGTTTTCAGTATCAATCCAATGGTTCTGTATTGCACTGGTATATCCAGTGGGTCTGCATCATGCTGGTACAGGGGCAACTATAACCTTTTCCCCTGTGATCTTCACTGACAACGGCATGAGTCTGTTTACACTGATGGTTAAGCCACTGCTGGGTTAATCCCGGTATTGCTGGATTCATTCCTGTATTGCTGATTTACTCTATTGCTGAATTGAATGCTCTCTCTCTCTCAGGTGGATTACAAAGCTGACGAGTGGCTGATGAAGAACATGGACCCACTGAATGACAGCGTGGCTTCACTGCTCCACCAGTCCACGGACCGCTTTGTGGCCGAGCTGTGGAAGGACGGTGAGTGGGAGACACAGCGGCGCTGCGTTCGGATCGTATAAGACGGCTTGTCGAGTTGAACCCCTTTCCCGGTCTCTCTTATCATTTCACTAATACTGGATATTCTGCAGAGTCTCCCTTTCTCCTTCGGAATAACTATTCCAAGTGATCCACTTGTAATTCTGCTTTGTGCCACCGAGTGTCGCTGTTTTAAAACAGAACCTTGAAGAATTGCTGTGGTTAATCTTGCCTCTGTCTCTCTCTCCCCTCATCTCTCTTTCCCTCTCTCTCTCTCTCTTGGTCCCCTTGTCTCTGTCTCTTTTGATCCCTCTTTCTCCTCTCCTGGTGTTTTCTCTTCTACCCCTCCTCCCTGTCTCCTTCTCTCCCCAGATATTCAGAATCTTCCTCGAGCGTATTTCTTTGATTCCTTTGCCGCTCTGCAGCCCAATGGTTCTGACAGTAGGTTCTCTCCCAGTTCCTCGCAGTATGACTCACACCCCCCCATATCGCAGATTCATCTCACCTCATGCCATTCAGCACTGACCCCAAATCACAGCTTCCTGACCTCATTCAGCACTGACCCCAGATCACAGCTTCCTGACCTCATTCAGCACTGACCCCAGATCACAGCTTCCTGACCTCATTCAGCACTGACCCCAAATCACAGCTTCCTGACCTCATTCAGCACTGACCCCAGATCACAGCTTCCTGACCTCATTCAGCACTGACCCCAGATCACAGCTTCCTGACCTCATTCAGCACTGACCCCAGATCACAGCTTCCTGACCTCATTCAGCACTGACCCCAGATCACAGCTTCCTGACGTCATTCAGCACTGACCCCAGATCACAGCTTCCTGACCTCATTCAGCACTGACCCCAGATCACAGCTTCCTGACGTCATTCAGCACTGACCCCAGATCACAGCTTCCTGACCTCATTCAGCACTGACCCCAGACCCCAGATTCAGAGGCAGTTTTAACAAAACACGGGTGTGAAAACATGTGTTTTATATGATGTATGTTTAAGTTTCCATCGCATTGGTTGAGTGTGGTGAGAGCCCTTCTGATTGGCTGCGAGTGTGCGTGAGAGCCCTTCTGATTGGCTGCGAGTGTGCGTGAGAGCCCTTCTCATTGGCTGCGAGTGTGCGTGAGAGCCCTTCTGATTGGCTGCGAGTGTGCGTGAGAGCCCTTCTGATTGGCTGCGAGTGTGCGTGAGAGCCCTTCTCATTGGCTGCGAGTGTGCGTGAGAGCCCTTCTCATTGGCTGCGAGTGTGCGTGAGAGCCCTTCTCATTGGCTGCGAGTGTGGTTGTGTAATGTCTACTCTATCTGTGGCACTGAGTGTCTGTCTCTCTGCTTGTCTCAGTGGAGAGGATTGTGGGCCTGGAGCAGGTGCAGGTGGGAGGAATGAGCGACGTCTCGTTCGGCTCGGGGTTCAAGACCAAGAAGGGAATGTTCCGCACCGTCGGGCAGCTCTACAAGGAGTCTCTGTCCAAACTGATGGCAACACTGAGGAACACCAACCCCAACTTCGTGAGGTGCATCATCCCCAACCACGAGAAGAGGGTGAGTGAGAGGAGGAGAGCAGAGGGGGGAGAAGCCCCAACTTCATGAGGTGCATCATCCTCAACCCACAGGGGAAAAGGGAGAGAGGTTCTACACAGGCTTCCTCACTGTGTGTTCTGTTTTCTTTCTCAGGCTGGCAAGCTGGAGCCCCACCTGGTTCTGGATCAGCTCCGATGCAACGGGGTTCTGGAGGGAATCCGGATCTGCAGACAGGGCTTCCCTAACAGGATTGTCTTCCAGGAATTCAGACAGAGGTACCACTCACTGCCTGTCTGTCTGTCTGCTTGCCTGTCTGCCTGTCTGTCTGTCTGCCTGTCTGTATGACAGTGTTATCTAAAAAGAAATAAAATTAAGTTAAACTTTCTTCTGCATTTGTACCTTATTCATAAGCAAAAACATTAGCCTCCATGTGTTCAGCATGTCAGTGTGGGGATTGTTCAATGTGTTTCCATTCAGATTCCAACTCTCTGCCCTTCAGGTATGAGATCCTCACCCCCAATGCAATCCCGAAAGGGTTCATGGACGGCAAGCAGGCGTGTGTGCTGATGGTGAGTTGACGTGACTTTTCCAGGAACTCGAGGAATTCATGAAAGACAGGAGCAAACCCTTTTGAAAATGTGGTCCGTTGTGTCTCTGTTGTAGATCGACGCTCTGGAGTTGGATCAGAACCTGTTCCGGGTCGGGCAGAGTAAGATCTTCTTCCGGGCCGGAGTTCTGGCTCACCTGGAGGAGGAGCGAGACCTGAAGATTACCGACATCATCATCCACTTTCAGAGTGCGGCACGGGGGTACCTAGGCAGGAGGTGAGAGAGGCAGAGTGTGTGTGTGTGGGGGTGGGGGGCTATTTCAGCACCACGGTTATGGACAGCTCTGTTGCTTGTCTTTCAGCACCAGAGATATGGATGATTATTTTATTTCTGTGTTGTTTCAGCACCACATCAATGGACAGCGCCACTGCCTGTGGTAATGTCTTCCATTGTGTGTGTATGTCTGTCTTATTTCAGAACAGGAGATATGGACGGTTCCTTTATGTCTTTGTTGTTTCAGCACCATGGCATTGAACAGCTCTGTGTCGTTATTGTTGACAGACGGCTTCGTTACCAGGGATACACGGCACAGTAAACGAGAAGGATTTCTAAAGTACTTGTGTTTTGCATTTCCAGGGCATTCGTTAAGAAACAGCAGCAGCTCAACGCCCTCAAAGTGATGCAGAGAAACTGTGCAGCCTACCTGAAACTGAGGCACTGGCAGTGGTGGAGGCTCTTCACTAAGGTGTGTGATTGAAACCGAGGCACTGGCAGTGGTGGAGGCTCTTCACTGAGGTGTGTGATTGAAACCGAGGCACTGGCAGTGGTGGAGGCTCTTCACTGAGGTGTGTGATTGAAACCGAGGCACTGGCAGTGGTGGAGGCCCTTCACTGAGGTGTGTGATTGAAACCGAGGCACTGGCAGTGGTGTGAAGGCTCTTCACTAAAGTGTTTTGATAGAACAGACCTCTCTGCTGCTGGTGAAATGGGAAGAAAACGTAACCGATTGGGTGATGTCACTGCCGCTCGCCTGGTGGCTGGCTGAACAGAGTCTCAAGGGTTCCGTTTACTTCCAGGTGAAGCCCCTGCTCCAGGTCACCCGACAGGATGAGGAAATCCAGCACAGAGAGATGGAGCTTCAGAAGGTCAAAGATCGGCAGGTCAAGGCAGAGATGGCCTTCATTGATCTGGAGAAAAAGCACCAGCAGGTTGGTTTCATGTTGGGTTGGGAGGAGCGTGAGGTTGGAGTCGAGAGAGAGGGATTGGTAGCGGTGAGGGGTTGGGATTGGAAGGGCTGTTGGTGTGGAATTGGGGGCGTGATTGATTAGAAGGTCACTGAGTTTGCATTGTCGTCAGATGATCGAAGAGAAGGCCATCCTGGCGGAGCAGCTCCATGCCGAGACGGAGCTGTTTGCCGAGGCTGAGGAGATGCGGGCCAGGCTGACCAGCCGGAAGCAGGAGCTGGAGGAGATCCTGACCGACCTGGAGTCCAGGCTGGAGGAAGAGGAGGAGCGCAATGGCTCGCTGATCAATGAGAAGAAGAAGATGCAGCAGCACCTCCAGGTCTGCATTGATCGCGGTCCGGAGAGCTTAGATGGGGTTGATTTTCAGGGTTCACAGCAGGGTGGTCCAGCCAGCTGGTTTTCTAACCCACGGGTTTCTTCTCTTCCAGGACCTGGAGGAGCAGCTGGAGGAGGAGGAAGCAGCTCGACAGAAACTGCAGCTGGAGAGAGTGACCCTGGAGGCCAAGATGAAGAAGATGGAAGAGGACCTCCTGGTGGTGGAGGACCACAACTCCAAGCTCAGCAAGGTGAGGGGGGGGGAGAGAGTGAAGAACATAGAGGAGAGCTTAGTGATGGAGGATCACACTTCCAAACTGGCTTGAGGGGAAAGTTGGGCAGCCCTTTGGTTAAATTTCTGGCTCACTTGGAGTATGGTTCCTTCAAGTGATCCTGTCTCGTTCTCCCCCTGAACAGGAGCGCAAGCTGATGGAAGAGCGCATCAACGAAATGGCGTCCAAGCTGGTGGAGGATGAGGAGAGAGTTAAAACCCTGTCCAAGACGAAGAACAAGCATGAGGCCATCATCGCTGACATGGAGGGTGAGGCAGCTGGTCTATCTTCCGTGCGTGCGTGTCCCGACTGTCGCTGTCTCTCCCTCACACTCCCTCTCTCTCTCGCAGAGCGTTTGAAGAAGGAGGAGCAGGCTCGTCAGGAGTTGGAGAAGTCCCGGCGCAGGCTGGACGGGGAGAGCAGTGAGCTGCAGGACCAGCTGTCTGAGATGGTGTCCCTGGGAGAGGAGCTGAGAGCGCAGCTGAGCCGCAAGGAGGAGGAGATGCTTGCCGTCACCAGCAGGTACTGCGGGGCTCTGTGGAGGACAGCCAGATAACTCCAGAGCTCACGATGCTGCCAAAACTGCTTTTTAGAAAATGTGGTATTAGTTTATAGTTATTTAATATGGATTATCCAACATTAAGTGATAAGTCTCAGCAATGGTGAAACTTCGGTTAATATCCTTTGGTTATTGATAATACAGGAACCGCACAGTTATGGCAACAGATATCTCCAGATAATGTATAGCAGTCAAACTAGTTTTAGACAGCATGCAGAGTAACTGGCCATGTTATCTGAAGCTGTTCACTAAGTCCCTGCTGCGATCTCTCTCCGGCTGGAGAGATCGGGATAGGGACTAGGATTGGGTCAGCTGTACAGTGAATCTCTGCTCTTCCTCTCGCAGGCTGGAGGAGGAAAGCGCTCGTCGTGCAGAGGCGCTGCGCAGCCTGCGGGAGGCGCAGTCCCATCTCTCTGAGCTGCAGGAGGACGTGGACTCGGAACGGGCCGCCCGGGCCAAGGCTGAGAAACAGAAACGAGATCTGAGCGAGGAGCTGGAGGCCCTGCGCACAGAGCTAGAGGATACACTGGACACTACCGCAGCACAGCAAGAGCTCAGGTATAGCACTGTCTGACCTCTAGACTAGCGAGCTGTCTGTCTCTACACTGTGTGCTAATGAAATGCATCTCTGTGCAGGTATAGCACTGTCTGACCTCTAGACTAGCGAGCTGTCTGTCTCTACACTGTGTGCTAATGAAATGCATCTCTGCAGGTCGAAGCGTGACCAGGAGCTGGGGGAGCTGAAGCGCTCACTGGAGGAGGAATCTCGCGCTCACGAGTCTCAGATTTCTGACCTGAGGCAGCGGCACACCGTCGCCATGGAGGGGGTGCAGGAGCAGCTGGAGCAAGCGAGGAGGGTGAGAGAGAGAGCGAGAGAGAGAGAGCGAGAGAGAGCGAGAGAGAGAGAGAGAGAATGACCAATTAGCTGTGTAAGAGAATGACCACTTTCAACTGTGAATACTGCTGGAACTTACAACCTGAAATTGAGAAGGTTGGCTTTGACCTGGAACTTGGGACAGGGGAATGAAGAAAGGTAAAAAAAAAAAAATGCTCGTTTTAACCGAGAGTAAAGAAAAGACTATTTTAACCCTAGAACACAAGCTAAGAATCCCACTTCAATCCCGTCTCGCAGATCAAGGCCTCCCTGGAGAAAGCGAAGCAGACCTTGGAGATGGAGCGGGCAGAGCTGGTGAGCGAGGTGCGAACGCTGCAGAGCGGCCGGGGGGAGAGCGATCACAAGAGGAAGCGAGTCGAGACGCAGCTGCAGGAGGTGCAGGCCAGGCTGGGGGAGAGCGAGAGAGTGCGGGCAGAGCTGGGGGAGAAGACGCAGAAACTACAGGTCAGAATCGCTGCCCGACACAGCTGTACCACGGCAGCTAGACACTGTTACAGGAACTTTTATACTGGCAATAATACTTATAATGTATTGTTGCCATTATAATACGCTGCTGTATAAGAGACTGTGTTGAGTTTTAGATTCGCTGCTAAATTAGTTTTATAAGGGACAATAATGCACTTGTAATAATGCACTTGTAATAATGCACTTGTAATTGTTTGTGTTGCTGCAGGCGGAGCTGGACTCTCTCTCAGGCTCTCTGGGTTCGTCCGAATCCAAGTCCTTCAAACTTGCCAAAGAGCTGAGCAGTCTGGAGATGCAGCTGCACGATGCACAGGTGAGTGAAAAGGGGAGAGCGGGGTGGAATGGGAGGGGAGGGAAGAGACAGTGTATTCTGTTGTCTGAACTGCTGGGGAGGAGGGGAGGACAGGGCCTGTGAGGCTTGAAGGAGAGAGTTGGGGTCCGAGTTGTGATTTGTGGGGGAGGGTGGATTAGATCCTGGTTCGAAACCTGGTGCAGTAGTCTCTCTTACTGTATTAGTGTTGCTGGCTCTTGTAGGGTATGAAGCTCTAATGACCCCCCCCTCTGTCCAGGAGTTGCTCCAGGACGAGACTCGTCAGAAGCTGTCTCTGGGCGTCCGTGTTCGAGCTCTGGAGGGTGAGAGGGTGGGGCTTATCGAGAGGCTGGAGGAAGAGGAGGAGCAGAAGAGGAACATCAACCGGCAGATGCTTACCCTGCAGCAACAGGTATAGACTGAAGGAAACCCGGCTGTCAGTGTGTGTGTGTCTGTCCTGCATAGCAGCAGCACAGCTGCTTCTCAATGAATTTCTTTCATTGTCTCTCTCCTTCCATCTCTGTGTGCAGCTGTCGGAGGTGCGCAAGAAGACTGAAGACGATTGTGGGATGCTGGAGATCAACGAGGAGGCCCGCAGGAAGCTGCAGCGCGAGCTGGAGGCGATGAGCCAGCGCTGTAACGAGAAGAGCCAGGCTCTGGAGAAGCTGGAGCGCAGTCGAACCCGAGTCCAGCAGGAGATCGAGGACCTCACCCTAGCCCTGGACCAGCAGAGGCAGGTCACAGCGACGCTGGAGAAGAAACAGAAGAAATTCGACCAGGTTTGTAACCTGAGGCTCCTAACATGGAGTCCAGAACTGAGAACTCAAAACTGAGAACCATCTGTATCCTGGTGCTGGTTTGAACGCTGGAGCCAGGCGTGTGAGAAACGAAATGGGACGAGGGGTGAGAGATGGTAGCAGATGAGTTGCAGTGAATTCATTCTGTCCAGCCTTTATCCTTACTGAACCAGCCTGCATCTCTTCTCCAGTGTTTTGTATACGAAAGTGCCTAAAATCTCTCTCTCTCTCTCTCTCTCTCTCTCTCTCTCTCTCTCTCTCTCTCTCTCTCTCAGCTCCTGGCGGATGAGAAGTCGATCTCAGCTCGCTATGCTGAGGAGCGGGACCGGGCTGAGGCGGAGTGCAGAGAGAAGGAGACTCGGGCTCTGGCTCTTGCGCGGGCTCTCGATGAGGCCCTGGAGAGCCGGGACGAGATGGAGAGAACGAACAAGCTGCTCCGTGCAGAGATGGACCAGCTCGTCAGCTCCAAGGACGACGTGGGGAAGAACGTGAGTCTGGAACCGGGAAGAGTGAGCGTTCTGGAACGGGTTAGAGGAAACGGAGCTTCCCACGTATTGAAAGAACATTGGGGGCTGTAGTGTTGGTCTGTGCTAGAAAACTTTACTTTTAGGTTCAGTATCTATTATGTCCGAGGCAATGTTGCAACTGTTCTCCTAAAGGTAATTTTTGCTCTATTATATTATCGTTGTCCCTGCACGTGTTCTAGGTGGCATTTCCATCGCTGCTTTGACATCTCCCAAACTAGGATATGATCCGTACCTTTACCCTCTCTTGCACCTGCCGTCTTCAAGGCTTTCCCACAGGCAGTGGGGTCTTGGTAACCCATCCCTATCCCCGCTCTCCTCTCTCTGATCCGCCTCTCTCCCCCCCTCTCTAGGTCCACGAGCTGGAGCGGGCGCGGCGCGCTCTGGAGCAGCAGGTTCAGGAGATGAAGACGCAGCTGGAGGAGCTGGAGGACGAGCTGCAGTCTGCGGAGGATGGGAAGCTGCGTCTGGAAGTGAACATGCAGGCGCTGCGAGCGCAGTGCGAGAGGGAGCTGGCAGGGAAGGAGGAGAGCGGAGAGGAGAAGCGTCGCATGCTTATGAAACAGGTCAGTGAGTGGGAGGGGGGCCCAGGCAGGTTGGAGTGGACTGAAATCTGGTTCCAGGAGACCCTGGTCTGGCAGGAAACCTGGTTTGAGGTGGCTGTGTCAAACCCCAAGTGGTGTACCAGGCAGTGGACTGAAACCTCCTTAAACTAAGTTCCAAGCCACAGAAAGTGCATTCTGTATTCACTCTGTGTTGGGATGTGTCTCAGGTGAGGGAGCTGGAGCTGGAGCTGGAGGAGGAGAGGAAGCAGCGTGCTCAGGCAGTGGCAGGGAAGAAGAAGCTGGAGGTTGACCTCCAGGACATCGAGGCTCAAACTGAAGCAGCCAACCGAGGCAGAGACGAGGCGCTCAAGCAATTCAAGAGGCTGCAGGTACGCTAGGAGGACCGCTTTACACTTGAGTCGCTCTTCCTCAAAATGTACCTTCGGAACAGGTGTTATTTTAAATGTGTATCTCCTTGAAAAACATTTTTAAAAAGACGTGGAAAAGTGGTTTATCTTTTTCACAATAACCAGCGTAAAGTGGTCCTGAGGGTTCTGCAGTTACTATAATTTTAAACATTTTTTAAAACTCCCCGATGACTTCTTCTTTTGCTCCACTGCATTCAGAAGTGCGGGACTCTGTTTGGAACACTGCTTGGAAATCCAGCCCCTGTAACTCTGTGGCAATCTCAAATATCATTACTGTGACTTTGTCTGCAGGCTCAGATGAAAGATTTGATCCGAGAGCTCGACGAAGCCCGATTGGCTCGTGACGAGATCGCCAGCCAATCGAAAGACAGCGAGAAGCGCCTGAAGGGGCTGGAGGCGGAGCTTCTGCAGCTGACAGAGGTAAGCTTGCATTCGATTGGCTCCTGCTGTCTTTCTCAGGAGGGATGCTGTGGCCCCCGACTCCAGTATGATAATGGAAGAGCCTCTATTAATTTTACCGGGTTGTGTCAGTGCCAGCAGTAGCCCAAAGGTTTGTCTGTAGTGTTTCTTACAATCGCAAGACGTTCAGCAGTAGTTAGAGTGAATGCAGTAGATCTGCTGCTTGCTGTAACTTCCTTATTCATTTCGGTCTCAGTGTCTACAATGCATCACGAAGCGATAAACGCTAAAAACGTTTTTTTTTTAAAAAAACAGGTGAAAATCAGAATCAAGATCCTCCTCGAGCAGGTTTGTTTGAGGTTAAACGTTTTGTAAGATGCTACGCCTGATTGCTTCTGGTCGTACGATTAGATTGGGTCGACTTTATCTCTCTGTTTTTGTTTGTGTTTCATTGTTTATCTGTTTTTTTTTCAGGAGTTGTCGGCGGCCGAGCGAGCCAAGCGTCAGGCCCAGCAGGAACGCGATGAGATCCTCGATGACATCACAAACAACGCTTCTGGAAAGTGAGAGATGGCTCTCGTTACTGGCGCCCTCCCCAAACACTGTTGTTGTAAAGCATGCCCACTCTGCTCTCTCGTATATAATCACTGCAGTGTTGTAATGCGTGCCCACTCTGCTCTCTCGTATATAATCACTGCAGTGTTGTAATGCGTGCCCACTCTGCTCTCTCGTATATAATCACTGCAGTGTTGTAATGCGTGCCCACTCTGCTCTCTCGTATATAATCACTGCAGTGTTGTAATGCGTGCCCACTCTGCTCTCTCGTATATAATCACTGCAGTGTTGTAATGCGTGCCCACTCTGCTCAGGTCGGCTCTCCTGGATGAGAAGCGCAGGCTGGAGGCTCGCATTGTTCAGCTGGAGGAGGAGCTGGAGGAGGAGCAGGGCAACGTGGAGCTCCTGAACGAGCGCTACAGGAAGAGCACGCTGCAGGAGGAGACGCTGAGCCTGCAGCTGTCTGGAGAGCGCTCCCTCGCCCAGAAGAACGAGGCGGCGAGGCAGCAGCTAGAGAAGCAGAACAAGGAGCTCAGAGGGAAGCTGAGCGAGCTGGAAGGGGACGTGAAGAGCAAGTACAAGCTCAGCATCGCCGCCCTGGAGGCCAAGATAAATCAGCTGGAGGAACAGCTAGAGCTGGAGAGACAGTGAGTTTGTAAAACGAGAACCTTTGAGTCTGCACCCGCCAAGGCAGTTACAGTCAATAAAATCGTCTGAGACACTGTGAGCTCTTTATTCCATGCCATGCTTCCCATTGAAGGAATGCCCGTCTCCTGTTTAACGCTGAGGCTCGTGTTTTGCAGGGAGAGAGTGATTGCCAACAAGCTGGTGCGTCGCACTGAGAAGAAATTCAAGGAGGTGGTTCTGCAGGTGGAGGACGAGAGGAGACATGCAGACCAGTTCAAAGACCAGGTCTGGTTCAACAGGTCACATTTAAAACCAATGCAGAGAATTGGAAACCTTTTGAAAAACACAGAGGCCCTGCTCTTGCTTGTGAATTCTGTTGCATTCTTATGTCAAAATGTCTTGACGTGTAGTTTGACAGATGTTTTAAGGAAAGTGTCTTACCCTTGTTGAAAAAGTTAGAGGGTTTTGCATCACTTTATTGAATGAACTCCCTCAGCTTCATAGGTTCCAGTGAAAGCTGCTGAATAATGTTCCCTTGTTAACATATTGAATTGCACCCCCTCTATATAGAATGAACTTCCTCAGCTTCATAGAGTCCAGTGAGAGCTGCTGAATAATGTTCCCTTGCTGGTGTAATTGCGCACGAGCACTTTGTAGTTTTCTAAGTTGAAAACGCCGCCTCCTTCGCTCTGCAGATGGACAAGACCTCTGTTCGGATGCGGCAGATGAAGAGGCAGCTGGAGGAGGCGGAAGAGGAGGCCTCGCGGGCGAACGCTTACCGGAGGAAACTGCAGAGAGAGCTGGAGGACGTGAGCGAGAACGCGGAGACCATGAACCGCGAGGTGAACGTGCTGAGAACCAAGCTGAGGTGAGCGGGGACGGGAAAGAAGCCGGGCGTGGGGGCAGGGGAATGCGAGTGGGTGGGTGTGTGTGTGTGGATGGGTGTGTGAAAGCAGTACAGTAACTGTGAACGATCCAGTGGTCGGTACTGATTCAGTCCGCAGACTCGAGTGACTGCAGATAGACTGCAGGAAGCATGTTATTCTAATTGTACACCCCTCCAGAATGAAGACCCCGTGCTAGCTGGCACTCGCCTCAGTACAGAACCAGCGACTGTGTTTCTTGTTTGTCATTGGTCACTGGCGCTGTTCATTTCGTCCAATCGTGACCCTTGTCTGTCTCTCTCCCTCATGCAATCATTCAGCCAATCAGAGAGGAGACGAGACAAGTAGGTTTCTGTCTGTTTTTTTGTGTATATGATTCTGTTAACCCATTTTCATTTCTATTGCTGGGTTTAAGATCCCTATACTGTCTCTTACTGTATAAGACTCTTGCCTTCTCATTAATATCAGTGAAGAAATCCAGTCGACACCCCTTCCCTTTCCCTGTCTCTTATATTATACAAGACTACTGTTACCCTGCTAATATAAACTAATACCAGTTCATATTTCCAGCTGACCCCCTTTCACTTACTTGTGTGGTACAAGATAACTGTCTGATCGCTAGGATTAACGAATAGAAGTGAATATGCCCAGCTGACTCCCCTCTCTCTCTCTCTCTCTCTCTCTCTCTCTCTCTCTCTCTCTCTCATTCTCTCTCAGACGCACTCCTCTGCTCTTCTCTATTCACTCTTCACGTCGGACTCTTCAGCTGGAAGATGGGTCCCAGGAGAACTCTGACTCGGAGGAGCTCAGCGGCACCCCCTCAGGGCCAGAGCCAGAGACACCCCACAGCAACAGCACCCTCCCCCCTCCGTCCCTCCCTCCCTCCACCCCCCTTGCACCCACCCTGGGGGAGTGGAGCAGAAGCAACGTAGCAACGTGTCTGAGCTCCCTCCCTTCCTCCTCAAAGTGTTGGATTATTATTACTTATTATTATTATTATTATTATTATTATTATTATTATTATTATTATTATTATTATTATTATTTTGTGTGCAATTAGTTACCTTTTTAACCATTTTAGGATTAAAGCCTTAATACTGAGCCCTCACAGAGACACGCCTCCTATTGGTCCAATAGTCCATTATATAACGATTACAGATCACTCAGACAAGAACAGCGACTGTGAAATGGCTGCCAGGTGACACATTGCAATATATTTCCAATGAACGCAAATCCTCCCTAAATGCAGTGCATCACATTCAGTGCATGTCGATCGATTCTTAGATATTTTCACTTGTTTCGAATCGGAAAAAATTGGCAAATCCTATCAAATACGCAAAATACTAAAATAATTTTACAGCAATAAGCCTGCTTGTGAAAATCCTTTGGCGTTAGTCCTCGTTAGCAGTGAAAGGTTTGAGCAAAGACGCTTGCGTGGTCGTTTTAATAAGCAGGCATTGAGGAAAAGCATCAAAAATTAAAGCACTTGCATTTTGAAGAGCTTTGCTGAGCTCGTGTGGAAGATGAGAGGCGATTGATGTGTTGCACACGATTCCCAACGAGGGTACTGCGTTCAACAGCAGTGCTTCCTCTTCTCTGAGTGCGCTGTCTTTAGCGCTTTGTGGGGTTTATTTCTGTTTTAAAACAAGTCTCTTTGAGTGGTCTGGCAACGGTGGATGCCAAACAGCGTTTTAGATGAAAAATATTATTAATAAAAATATCACTATGAAATTAAACCAGATCGCTCAAGGTAAGTAAATAGTTTTTTCAAATAATACAAAAAAAAATAATAATAATAAAGTACTGTATTTGTAACAAAATGTGAAAAAATATGGAGGGTTTAATTACATTTATTTTAAGAAATTGCTGCTGTAATTATTTGTCAGAGAGCTGGGGGCTGGTTTCACAAGGCACTGCTAGCAGGCAAGCGATCTGGTTCGCCCCCCCCCATTTGAAGATAGAACGAGAAAGTTTAGTAGAAATTCTTTCTGCAAGTCTGTTTGATTAAAGGAGAACGGTGTCGTTTTCTTTTATTTTTTATTTTTTGTAATGGCAGTGGATTGGATTCAAACTGCTACCTAGAACGTATTTGTGAAACCAACCCATGCTTTGTGAAACCAACCCATGCTTTGTGAAACTAGCCCCCGATCGCCATCCAAATAATTCTTAATTCACACGTGTCCAAACAAATAAAAAACACCCTAACTTTCTTATTTCTGCAACAAGGCGCGGGAAACAGGGTTTAAAATTTACTGACAAGTTAGATCTGCTCATCCCAGTTTACAGTTTCCTCCCAGTGATGCTCGAGTCGCTCTCAGATGTGCTTTCAAAGAAGAACCCGTTTTGAAAAACAAGCGCTCGACTCCTTGTGTATCTTCAGGGGTTTAGAGGCTTTCTTTGTTATTGTTATTTAATTGGGGGGGGGGTTGTACAAATTTTAGTTTTTAACTTTTAAAAGTTCAAAGCTTTTATTTTTTATTTTTTTATTGTTAAATGGTGCGATGTTGGTTGGAAAGACAGCTTGTCTGTTTTGCGGTGAAGTTGTTCAATCTCGATTGCATATCCAACGCGGAGCTCTAGTTGCTGCATTTAAACACGTGTTTTTTTTTTTTTACAAATATAAATACAAAAAAAAAAAAATAACCCTGGATACTAAGATATGTTTAACAGCCGTTGAAGTGAAAGGGATCATCTTTATTCTCACCACCGGGTTCTAAGATTTAAAACAAATGTAGGATCAAAGAAGAAAAATAAATAAATAAAAGAAAGGGGTCTTTTACATTTTCAGGACTAGGCCATAAAATGTAAAACCTTGGATACTGAAAGGAGGACGCCTGAAAAACAGCACGATGCCGTTTCATTGAAGTGAAACGGAGGGCTCTGTTCGTTATGTAAGCTGTTGTAATTGGAAATGCTGTGGTACCATTTTCAAGGTGGGGGAGTCGATGTATCTCAGCTACAAACTACTGTAATGTTCATTAAGTAGAAAACCGGACTTGCACTAGCTGTTTGAGAAAAGGCCAGTGTTTTCACCCCCAGTGCAGTACAGTGTAAAAATGAAGTGGTGTTTGACTAGGAACTCCGCTCGAGTATTCCAGCGGGGTCCTGACTGGAGAATGGGAGAGCACCGAGGCTTTAGGGAAATTTAGGGTTGTGTATGTTTGGATAAAATGCCAGTGGCATCAGTGCTTGCTAGAATCGTGCTGCCTGGGAAATGGGACAGTACACTTTTACATTTTTACTTCAACGCCGTATTTATTGCTAAAAAAAAAAAAAAAAAAAAAAACAAAGCCTTATGGGGTGTAGACTGGAAATTATTATTAATAATTCATTCATATTTTATAACGCATTCAATTTTTGTTTTTTTGTTTATTGTTTGCGGCTGAGGGGTTGTGTGTGCGCGCGCGTCTGTATCTCGCTGATTTTTTTGCTTGAGAAATTCTGTGAAGAAAAATAATAAATAATCTTTCCATTTCTCCTCCAAACCTGTAGTCTGTGTATTTTATTTTTGATTGATTGGCTTGTTTAAATCAAAGCCTTTTTTTTTTTTTTAAATCCCATTATTTCTTTATGAAATCCTTTGCGCAGAGGATACAGTGGAAGCGGTCGTGGGCATATCACCCTTCATACATTCTTTGCATATATCTTGAGACCCGCTTATCTGATTGTCATGAAACTCTGTACTGTAATAACATAATTGAACTTGAATTATTGTATGTCACCCTTACATCTGTGCATATATCCGAAGAAGCGTTTATCCAGAAACTTGGAAGGAACATTATTAGCATTATCATTATGTACGTATTTATTTGGCAGACGTCTTTATCCCAGGAGACGTAAAGGTGTTGCAGGGCAGTACCTGGATACAATGCAAGATTCATATTTAAACACACTGTCGTTTACTGTAAGTGTAAATAGTAATGCGACTAGAATACAGTATAAGATGCTTCTGCGTGAAATAGGAAGGGAAGCAGAAGGGTTTGAAGGCGGCTTTTCTGAATCGCCGTGTCACTTCAGAGCAACAAGTCAAATCCCGGAGTGAGGAATGTGCTAACAAGCAACTGGTCCGAGACTCGGAGAAAGAGAGAAAGAAAGATGGAGTGTCAGCGCACTCCTCCGTTTGAAGCTCATTAAAGCAATCGTTCTTTAATTGCCCTACTCTTTCTTCTCATTCTCCATTCCCTCGCTCGCTGGCTCGCTCTGCCTCTCATCTTTTGTATTTTGTGAGCGTTTCAACGCCCCCCTGCCCTTCGTTTAAACCTCATTAACTGCGGTTATCCTCTGCAGAGGCGACAGTCACAGTCAGTGTGGCACCGGTCCTGGCTCACTCAGGTATAGACACGCGTGAAGTGGGCGAGGGTCCGTGCGCTGCATCCTGTCCTGCAGCACTACATCTTGTTTTGCGTCGCCTTATTTACGCACACTGATGCAAGCAGTGGCCGAAACGTTTGCCTTGTAGGTTTACACTCTACGAGTCTTTTTTTTTTTTTTTTTCAAAGGTCTAGTTGTTTATTTAATCATGTATCAGCGTTAACTACACAGACACACGTCACCGCTGTTCCACACCATTACTCTAGCGATAATCGGGAAATATTGAAATCTAAAGCTACGGGAACACGAAGCCACGTTTTCAGGAGCAGCGGCTTGAAACCTGGTCCCAGGAGACTTGAGTTCTGCAACTAGAGGTAAGACCCATCATTAGAAACTGGCTGTGTGTGTGTGTGTGTGTGTGTGTGTGTGTGTGTGTCAGACAGATAGATATTCGGACTATGCATTCAATTAATTAAATGTGTTGCGTTAAATGAGATATATACATTAGTGTCTGTGTGTATTTTAGTCTCTTTGTGTATGGATAAAGCCAAAATATGTATTAAATTAACTAGATGTATAAATCTTGCTTTTTTGCATCGCTCTATAGTGAAATAAATTTGCTTCATAGAGTCCAGTGAAAGCTGCTGAATAATGTTCCCTTGTTAACATATTGAATTGCACCCCCTCTATATAGAATGAACTCCCTCAGCTTCATAGAGTCCAGTGAAAGCTGCTGAATAATGTTCCCTTGTTATCATATTGAATTGCACCCCCTCTATATAGAATGAACTCCCTCAGCTTCATAGAGTCCAGTGAAAGCTGCTGAATAATGTTCCCTTGTTAACATATTGAATTGCACCCCCTCTATATAGAATGAACTCCCTCAGCTTCATAGAGTCCAGTGAAAGCTGCTGAATAATGTTCCCTTGTTAACATATTGAATTGCACCCCCTCTATATAGAATGAACTCCCTCAGCTTCATAGAGTCCAGTGAAAGCTGCTGAATAATGTTCCCTTGTTAACATATTGAATTGCACCCCCTCTATATAGAATGAACTCCCTCAGCTTCATAGAGTCCAGTGAAAGCTGCTGAATAATGTTCCCTTGTTAACATATTGAATTGCACCCCCTCTATATAGAATGAACTCCCTCAGCTTCATAGAGTCCAGTGAAAGCTGCTGAATAATGTTCCCTTGTTAACATATTGAATTGCACCCCCTCTATATAGAATGAACTCCCTCAGCTTCATAGAGTCCAGTGAAAGCTGCTGAATAATGTTCCCTTGTTAACATATTGAATTGCACCCCCTCTATATAGAATGAACTCCCTCAGCTTCATAGAGTCCAGTGAAAGCTGCTGAATAATGTTCCCTTGTTAACATATTGAATTGCACCCCCTCTATATAGAATGAACTCCCTCAGCTTCATAGAGTCCAGTGAAAGCTGCTGAATAATGTTCCCTTGTTAACATATTGAATCACACCCCCTCTATATAGAATGAACTCCCTCAGCTTCATAGAGTCCAGTGAAAGCTGCTGAATAATGTTCCCTTGTTAACATATTGAATTGCACCCCCTCTATATAGAATGAACTCCCTCAGCTTCATAGAGTCCAGTGAAAGCTGCTGAATAATGTTCCCTTGTTAACATATTGAATTGCACCCCCTCTATATAGAATGAACTCCCTCAGCTTCATAGAGTCCAGTGAAAGCTGCTGAATAATGTTCCCTTGTTAACATATTGAATTACACACCAATGCTTTGTAGTTTTCCCATATACTTAAAACATTTCAAAATCTAACATGAAATACTTTTGCAATGTTATCATTTTGTATGTCTTTGATCACATGATGTTCAATAATATTACTTTTTTAATGATGTCTCAGTCCTAAAGATGATGCAAAACGTTTGACCATAGCTTTATGACGATCTAGCAAGTATCACAATTGCGGTCCGACAGGATTTCTCTCTAATTACACTGCAGTCTTCTAACCCTTGCAGGTCCTGCTGCCGCCCGCCGAGAGAACTCTGACCCCGGAGTCACCCCGGTGAGGACGACAATGACGTCACAGCGAGGGGGGAGTGGCCAGGACCTCTTCATGTTTGTCACGGCCGCCTCATCACACATCATGAGAGCGCTACAGAGACCGAGAAGAATCAGACCCTCCAAGAGACGCGTGAACCATCGGAGATTCCTGCACAATCAAATCCACAGGCAAGAGAGAACCGTCTTCCTGCCGGAGAGGGTGATACAGGGGCTGCAGCACACTTAGCGGGGCAGTGCCTCAGGGTGCATGGGCAGGACGGATTCTGTACCTGTGTCTGTGAGATGAGACGAGGTTGAAAGCTCTAGAGCCGCTCATGCAGATGAACCCGCCTCTTTATTGCATATCGGTTAAGGCACTCGCTTGAGCTTGCAAAGGTTTGCAATTCAATTAAAGTTTGGACATTTTTTAAATGTGTTCAATCCCAAGGTTTAAAATTTTTAAGAAAGTGAATGGCTGGCCTGAGAGACTCTTGTTTCTCCTTCTCGTGTGTATTGATAAGGAGGATATCCTGGCTCGGACAGATCATGGCAGTGAAAGTGGCAATGTCATTTTAATTATTTTGCAGGAAGTACGCAGAAATTTTAGCAGCCAATCGGCAGCTGGCTTCCTCCATCCTGTCGCAAGCGGGGGTGGGGCTTCCTCTAGGCCACACCCACCCCCCTCCCAATCTCGGTCGGTCAGAGAGGTTGAACCAGCGAGGTATGGAATTTCCAAGAACGCACTCTAATATCGAGTGGCACCGATGCGCAGCGTTTCTTGTGTACTTCCACTCATGCTACTCCTTGAAATATGAAATTATAAATGTCTCCCCACAGTAAAAGCACAGTACAGTGTGATGAAGCACAGTGAAAGCATAATAAAGCATAGGGTAACATTGTAAAGCACAGAGAGGTCTGGTGAAGCATAGGGAAGCATTGTAAAGCACAGAGAGGTCTGGTGAAGCACAGGGAAGCATTGTAAAGCACAGAGAGGTCTGGTAAAGCATAGGGAAGCATTGTAAAGCACAGATAGGTCTGGTAAAGCATAGTGAAGCATTGTAAAGCAGAGAGGTCTGGTAAAGCATATTGAAAAAAACAAACATAGTAAGCATGGGTGCTACTCAAATATTGGCATTGCATTAACAATGGAATAGCTGGTAAATTTAAAGGTATAAAAACTCCACTAATTTACAGAGATTCCAATCTCTTTCAGGTGGAAGCAGAATACAGAACCTGCCAGTTAGCAGCGACCTGGCAGACACCCCAAAAAGAATCGCTGGTGTCAACTCAGGGCTCAGGGGGAGCCCCAAAACAGATTTAGAGAGTGCAGAGGACAGCCCAAAACCCTCCAAAAGGGACCAGTGGAAATACAGCGGTGTAGCAGACTCTGAACATATAGAGGAAAGAAGTGTGGGTTTGACATATTGGTTCAACAGTGGCAGCTCCACAAACACACATTTCAGGGATTCAAAAGGCACCCCAAAGCCAGCTTCTAGGGGTACCTTTAATATCGGCAGCTGGAGGAACAGGTGTATCGCAAAACACAGAGCTGGAGGATCCGTGGACAATGCAAGATGCATTTCGAAAAGTTCATTGAAGAAAAAGAAAAGTTTGAATGATAGAGTGATGGGTGTGACTTTGGAAGGACAGGGTCACTTGGGGATGTACCCCAGATGGGACTCAGGTCTGGCGCATTCTGAAAACCAGAGGAATGTGGTGAATGCATCCAACTACACCACACAAGAATGGACAGCTGCTGAGCAACCCCCCGATCAGAACTTAGAAGAGGGGTCCCCGATGAAATTGGGCAGGGTGGCCCTAAGTTTTGGGACTGCGAAGTTGGCACCTGTTTCAGAATGGGGAGGCTCTGGTTTGGGGTTCTATGAGATGGGAGATGGCACTGAATGTGACACAGACCCCAGCCAAAGGCGAGATGGGGCATTTGAATCTCAAGGGGGTTTAGTGGGGTTTCAGTCTGGTAACTGGGAATTCAGTGTGGGAGAGTGGGATGAAAACAATGGTGACTGGGAGACTCTGTGTGGTGCCAATGATGGACAGAGTGTGTCTCCCAGTTTTAGTGAAGAAAATTGGGGTGCTGGGGCTCCCCAAAACCAGTTATTGACCTCCACAAAGGGGTCAGAAGGACATCTAGACTATACAATTGAAAGCCTCAATGATATAGAACATGAGCTCTTGCCCATATGCCCCTCCTCCTTTCTGGGCGTGGCCGAATCATTCCCCGCCCCTCAGTCTCAAGCTCCCTGTCCCTTTGATCAAATTCCTCTTGCTGAGGAGGAGGGGCTGTTTGATGACATCACAGCCCCAGCGGATGCTGATTGGCTTTCAGGAAACTCCATCGTATCCCGTGATTTCTTGCAGGGCCAGGGAAAAGTGACAGACTTTAATTTCCCGCAGAATCCCTTGATCTCTGCGCCACCCAACTTTTTCACAAGTCAGAAATGCCCCCAGAGTGCACTGGAACGGACTCCAGAGCAAAAGGCCCTGCACCTTCCTTATGATTCCTTGGAAGGCGAGATCTCCCAGGGCGCTTTGCGGCAGATCATGCCTAATGCAGGGGTTTGGAGTTCTGAGAAACTGGGCACAATTACCCACAGTTCTTTGCAGCAAGAATGGCCTTCCCATGCTGTACTGCAGCCTTGTCCACAAAACGCGACCACTGGGATTAACCAGAATTCTCTAGAGACAAGCTACGGTGAACTCTTGCGCCACCTATCCCAGAATGCACCTGGTGAGTGGCGCCACAACGACATAGATGTGCCCTCTACTCATAACTTCTTGGGAAAAGAAATCCCCCATCAGCCATTGCAGCAGCAACACAGGGCCGGGCAATCCACACACTCCCATAATGCCCCTGTGTCATGGAGAGATGCCATTTCTCTCAATGCTCTCCTCAATGATGATGATTGTCAGGTGACCCTGGAAGTCAACAGTGATGATCGTTGGTTTGACTTCAATGAATTCCAGGACCTCAGTGATCCCAGATAATCAATCATCAATCAATCAATCAATCAATCAATCATTCAATCTCTCTGTCTATCTATCTATATGTAATCATTGCCAATGATTTTTCCCCCAGTTTTTTCCCCAATTTAGAATCGTCAATTTCATGAATGTTAATCCTGGTTTGCCACACTGCAACCCCACGGAGACTCTGGGAAATGGAAGCTGAAACACAGTCCTCCAAAATGTACTCCTGCCAATCAGCGAAGCCACCAGACCGATAGGGCCAGAGGACAACGCAGATCTGAATGGCTCCACTGCAGACCCGCTGGAGCCCTATCAGCCACAGGGGGCACTGGTGCGCTGCACACCATGGATTGCCCTGCCAACATAAGCCCTCCCTACTAGGGCGGCGTTCGGCCAATTGTGCACCCCCCCCTAGGAACCCCTCGGTCACGGTCGGCAATAGCCTGGATTCCAGTGGTAACTCATTTGTGAATTTGTCACTCTGTTATTTTACTAGTAATGTATAATATCAATGTATGAATTCAATTATCTGGTAATGTCTTATGTATTTATTTATTTATTACTTAGCACTTACAAATATGAACTGCATAAAACCAACCATTTTAAAGTTCTGTTTACAGTTTAATAAAAATGCATGTCAAACAGAGTCTGGCTTTTGTTGGACAAGCTAGAGTTTTGCAGGGTTAGGGATTAGGGTTAGGGTTAGGGTTAGGGGTTAGGGGTTAGGGTTAGGGTTAGGGTAGTTAGACAGATTGACAGTCAGTCCCAAGCAGGCATGTGGGTTTAACAGCCATGAAACAATATTGTACTTATCCTTAGATTCCATGAAAGTTAAACCAAAGGTTAACGAAAAACTGACAACAATTGAAAAATGTGACATTTCCAAATCTATCATGCTGTACAACTATTTTGGCTTCCGGTAGACTTTTAAGGTATCATTTTGTAGTTTCTTTGATTATGGGATGTTAAATAAAAGATTAAAAATGATGATCATATAGTTGTTGTTTTTTTTAATGATGTCTTAATCTGATAATTCTAGGTAATGCAAACCTTTTGACCGTAGCTGCAAGCACACACACGCACACACACACACACACACACACACACACACACGCACACACACGCACACACACACACACACAGAGGCATCCAGACAGATTTACAGTTCTGGAGCTGCTCAGCATTTTGTCAGTACAGGGCCGTCTGTGTTCGCTTGTGTAACCTCTGGCCTCTTGTGGTTTGCAGAGCCAGGGACTCGACTGCTTGTGGCGACTGACAGCAAGGTGTGAGGACTGGGCACGAGGTGAGAGACAGGCTGGGGGTCACAGAAGGGGGCTCAGTTTTTAAGATCCCTGGAAATGGCATCTGTGAAATGGCAGAGAAGCAAAGAGACAGACTGCAATGTCCACACTGGCCAGTTATAAGGAGACCGGATTTCCAAACCTTAAAACCAGCCCGGGACACATAAATTCAGTGAGGCATTTGAGCCAGAATGGGCATAATAATAGTCAAGCTGAGTCACATGACTCCCATCTCCTGCACCGCTGTCTGATTCAGTCGCTCAGCCCTCTAGATGCATTGATAAGAGCATTAGGAAATTCTTCTAGTCACAACTGCTTCTTTAAGAAGGTTACAAATTCACCGCTGATGAAGACGACAAGTGATCATGTTCTCCGTGTACCTCTGTCGACCGTGCTGACTCCACCTTGTCTATCTTGGGGAGAGGGAGCATGTGAGAGAGGTGATAGAGGGAGAGTGAGAGCATGCAAGAGAGTGATAGCGGGAGAGAGAGAGAGTGTGTGAGAGAGTGATGGAGGGAGAGAGAATGCGAGAGAGGGAGAGAGAGAATGGAGAGAGTGATAGAGGGAGAGAGAGCATGCAAGAGTGATAGCGGGAGAGAAAGCGTGCGAGAAAGTGATAGAGGGAGAGAGGGAGAGAGAGAGCGTGCGAGAGAGTGATAGAGGAAGCAAGTCTCTCTCTTTGATTTCTGAGCTCTCTGTGTTTACCTCGGAGTCAGCTGGGCCTGGTCTGACTCGCAGCAGCAGGGGGCTTTCCTGGAAGCTCTCCCCACCTGTTCCAGCCACAAACCAAGCTGAAACAGGGGAGGGGAGGGGAGGGTGGAGAATTCCTGACGTGGCACGGTCAGAAAACGAGAGAGAAAGAGACAAACAAAGTTGATACTGTGAATTTTATATAACATTTTCCAAATATGATTGCCGTCCTGCATGTACTGTTGGCTCAGTAAGTGCTTGCAAAGCGTTCCATTGGCCTTGCAGATGAAACAGAGAGTAAGAAATCCGCTAAGTGAACACAGACACACAGACGGGCTGTTCTGCAATGAATTACAAGCCAGTCTGTCTCAGCATGCAGCTGGCTTACTTTACACACCCTCTCTCTCTCTCTCTCTCTCTCTCGCCTTCTCTCCTTTCCCTCTTCTGTCTCCCCTCTCCCCATTCCCTATCCCCTCCTCCTCTTCCATCTCCCTCTCTCCCCTCTCTTTTTATGGAGTGTTCGTCCCTTCTCTCTCTCTCCCTCCTCTCTCCCCCCCTCTCTCTTTCGGGACTCTGTCTCTCTCAGCGTGAAGTCGGCACAGTTTACACAACCTCCCTGTTCTCAGACCGCAAACTCTGCGCCTGCTTGAAAAATAATATCTGCCCTGCGTCAGAGAGCTGAACCCTCGCACGCCAAGCCCTCTCCTCTAACACCTCTCCCCTTCACTCCAGAAAAAAAAGCATGCGTACCAGCCAACTCCTTATCAATCAACCAAGCAGTCAATCAGTCAACCAACAAGTCAGTCAATCAACCAATCCATATATCTACAGCAGGGCTGGCCAGTCAATCACAGTCCTGGAGGGCCATTCTATTCCACTCCAGGTTTGGGCAACAGCTAAAACTACTACAGGGTCAGGGTAGATGGAGGCTCGTTCAATTAGTTCAGTTAAACTGTGGAAGACACAGTGTGGGGAAATTCAGCTGGGCAAATATTTCCACACCTGGTTCCCAGTCTGATTCAGACTAACACTGGCTAGGAAGAAAATATATCCAATGAAACAGCATTTCCACCTCTGAGCCGAGCTTGAAGGAGACACTGAATCCTGCTCCTGGTTTATCCACCGGGCTTGCACGCTAGCAACAGTGCAGCTTTCTGATGGATTCGCTTGAGTTTGGAGGACTGTCGGTCACGTCTCAGTCCTGAAGTTCTAGGGCACGCGAAACCTTTGGCTGTAGCTGTAGACGGGCACTTCGAGAGATACTTCACGTTAGCAACATGTTGCCAACATCGGATTTCTTGTTTGTTCAATTCATCGTTCTCTATTGCTGTAGCTGATTAACGATCATTAGTTGCTATGCACACCTTTCTATAATATTTAAGGAAAAGAGATGACTCATCCATATGTGAACAGATGGCTAGAAGCAGTGCTAGAAGCAGACAGACACACAGACGAACAGACTGACGGAGACAGGCGGGCCGCGCTTGTCTCGTGATTAATGTCCCACAGGTTTGGCTTTGTCCCTCAGCTGGGTCTGGTTATTGTATAAAAATAAACTCCAGGGTTGTGATGTGCTGCTCTGCTGTTCTGTGAAAGAGGTCTGGGAGCCCCACTGAGCAAGAAACTCGAGCCCTCACACTGTCAGGAGGAACAAGGAGAGGGGAGAGATTGGGAGCAAAATGGGGGAAGGAGAGGGTGGAGGGGAAAGAGAAACGGGGGTTAAGAGGTTACAGAAGAGGGCAGACAGCGAGGGAGGGGCTGGGGTTTCTTGCTTGGATGCTCCTCTTACTTTTAATCTGTTTTTCAGATCATTGTTTTTGGATGAGGGCAGGTATTCCCAAAACTGATGCTGCAGTGTACGTACTATCTGTGTGTGTGTGTCTCTCTCTACCCTCCCCCTTCCGCCACCTTCCCCTTCTCTATCCCTCCCTCTCCCTCTCTCCATCCCTCCACCCCTCTCTCTCTCCTGACTCTTCTATGGGTTTGAAATGACTAGACAGCAATCATCTGCTTTTGTAGTTTGTGTAACAGAAATACAGGGTGGTTCAGAATTCGCGCACAATTGGCTAACATGCCTGTATCATTGTTCATTTCAGTATGACAGTCAGGTTCAGACTGTACAGCTCTGGCTAAAAGCATTACATAACTCCCTATAGAATGAACTCATAAAGTCAAATGAAACCCTCTGAATAATGTTCCCTTGTGAACATATTGAATTACACACCAGCGCTTTGTACTTTTCCCGTACAAAAAATGGAAAAATATTACATTTCAAAATCTAACTTGAAATACTTCTGTACAACTTCTTCTGGGAGACTTTAATGAGTTATCATTTTGGAGTTTCTTTGATCTTACACAATGTTAAATAAAAGATCTGAATTATGGTCATGGAGTTTTTGGTTTTATTATGTTTCAATCTTAAAATTCTAGGTGATGCAAAACTTTTGGCCAGAGCTGTAGGTCAGTTTGAACTTCAGGAGTCTGGATCAGTGAGTCTACTTCGTATTTGACACATCATAAAAGAACAACTTGTTCTGGGTGTTATATAGTAGAGTTTTCTTAAGTAATGTGATTAGTTACTGAGTGATGCTGAAAATAAAACGCTGCCTTTCATTTGCTGTGAAAAAAGTAAGATTATTTTTAGTCTGGTTTAAAAGAAAAAGGGGGGCTACAGCTGATCTGATTACAGTAACCTGATTACATTTTTCAGTAACTTGTAACTGAAGTGGTTTCTTTTAAGAGAGGTAATGCAATGTGGTAACCGATTACATTCTATGCATAAAGTAATCACTTTTAGTTACATTTTGCCTTTTTTTTTTTTTTTTTTTTTTGCTGTTGTTTATAATCTCTTATAACGGACATAGTCAGTCTGTCTGTCTGTCTCTTCAGGTCTGGTTGTGTTTCTATGCCTCTCCCTCTCTCTTTTAAACAGGGAGCGGGTCTGTGATAAAGTTACGAGTGCTGATAAGAGGTAAGGGAATGGATTGCTGTATTTCAGTGTGTGAGTTAGTGTGTGCTTGAGAGCAGTAATGCTTTAGATACAGTGGTGCACTGTCTGTGTGCATTCGTATGTACGTGAGTCAGTCTGTGTTCCAGCTGTCTGTGAGACTGAGGTGATTCTGCTCTTATAAGGACAGAGAGAGAGACAGAACGAGTGTGGACCCCAGCTGAGACAAGAATCTGAAATACTGACCAGGAGAGAGAGAGAGAGAGAGAGAGAGAGAGAGAGATAGAAAGAGAGAGAGAGATAGAGAGAGAGGAGAGAGAGAGGAGACAAAAATAAAACTGTACTACTATTATAGATTGCAATAGATGTTTGTAATATTGTAGTTTATTTGATTGGAGAATGTTAAATAAGATAGCAATTATATTTATATATTTTAATTATGTCTCAGTCCTAAAGTTCTAGGTGATCTCCTGGAACCGGTATTCAAACCATTGGTCCTGAAAAAGTGTCTCCGTGTCCCCAGTGCTTCAGAGAAGAGAGTAGGTGCAATGCTGTACTTTGTAATGAAGAATGAGAGAGGAAGAGGGAGGGAGGGACATACCGGTCCCAGCAGGGTGTGAGGAATTTCAACACATACCTGGCATGAATACGCTAAGAGAGAGGAGGAGAGAGAGAGAGAGAGAGAGGGATGGAGGAGAGGGAAGAGAGAAGAGAGGGAGACAGAGGGGAGGGGAGGATTCGAGGAGACTAGAGAGAGATTAGGGGGAGGAGAGAGAGAGAGAGAGAGAGGGAGGAGAGACAGGTACTTAATCGATGATTAGTAGAACACTTGATCATTTAGAGAGAGAAAAGAGAGAGGAGAGTAGTGGAGAAAGAGACCTGGTGATTGAAAATCGACAGAAAGCTAAAGGGAATGAAAGAGAGAGAGTAGATCGAAAACTGACATAGAAAGGAGGTAGGAAATCATATAAATAGACGATTGTATTGGCTCGCTACCCTCCCTGGTCCAAGAGTAGTGCCAATGGGGGGGGGCGAGATATATCGATAGCGTTACTACTGACGTTGTAGCGAGTCCGACCAGTTCAGAGAGAAAAAGGAGCGGGGGAGACAGGTGAAAGAGTGAGGGAGGGAGGGGAAGAAAAGAGGAGAGCTGACAAGGCGGGTTAGGATAGAAAGAGAAGGAAAGAGGTAGAAAAGGGGTGGGAGACAGGAGAGGGAGGGGTGTGAGAGAGAGAGAGACAGTGACAGTGAGTGTCTGGTGTACACTGGAGATTTGGTAAAAGCACAGCCACCTTGCAGGCTACAGTAAGGACAAGTATAGTATTCTATATATATATATATATATATATGTGTGTGTGTGTGTGCGTGTGTGTTTAATCGAGTCATTTGTATCAATGTATCTATCTATATTCTAAATATATGTTTTTGTTTTAATTCAAGCGCTTTTTAAAGATCGCTTGGGACGGCGTGACAGACGCTGTTATTCGCCGGGACCCCGCTGGACTGGCAGCATTGCAAAGTACGAAGAACGGTCTTCTGTCGGAGGTAACTGGCCGTGAATATTGACAAGCTCCCAGGTAAACCCGTTGCCTTAGATCTCCTCTTGTTTTTATAATAACTGACATTTAAAACCAGTATATTTCTATAATTTTACCAGCAGACAGTATCGCTAGAAGGTCTTAAAATGTAATTATATTGTGTACAATTATTAACAGGCCTCTGATATTAAAGGGGTACAATATGGGGTAAATGTCCTATTATAGTGTCACAATTAACACGCGTTTGAAAACAAACTGACAAATGAACTGAGTTCCTATTCTTTATGAATGTATCTTTTGTATACGAAATGTAGATTGAATTGCTCCTCTCAGGAACACGCTGTCACGTTTGTTGTTTGGTAAAGATGTTGCTCACGATGTTTTCTGTTCGTTTTACTGATATAAATATATTGCTAGGATTTGTTACAAGTTGTTTTTGTAAGTATAATAATTCGTTGACAATACGGCTATGAAAGCGCGTTCCAGCGGTGTTTAGTATAGACACCGCTGACCCCCCCGGCTACTTTATAGATTTAGGGCAAGTGTCAAATGAAAAGCAAGTTCAAAATAGTTAGATACGTCATCTTCAGAGCTGTATTGGAAAGATATTCATTTAATTACATATATATATATATATGTGTGTGTATATGTGTAGTATATGTATATATATAGATTATATATATATATATAATATATATATATATTAGATATTAATAATATTATATATATATTATATACATATAGTTACTATATACATCTATAATATATTTAGTATACTATATATATATATATATATATATATATATATATATTATATATATATATAATATCAACGCAATTTTTGAATGGGTGTTTAGACAGTTGCGTTAAAAACCTTACCCACAAACTCTGTAAATACCCAACCAAATACACGGCGACTGTGTTTCCTTTTAACACATCTTAACCTTCTGTAGAAATGCGTTAGAGAATAAATGGAAACGCAGAAGCTGTTGGGATGTTCGTCCTGTGGATTTCTAAAGGGACCCGCGTGAATGGATGGCGTTGGTTGGAAATTGTTTCCAGACTGTTCAGTATTTCTGCTCGTCTGGATCTTGTTTCCTTGCCTGGGGTGGAATAGAATACAAATGTGGGAACTGTCCCGTAGTTTTGCCGTGGTGGAGAGTTATCATTCAGCATTAAGAAAGTATAGTGTTATATTGTTAACAGTAAAGCATATTTCATTTTTATTCGTGGGATTTTAGGAAATATAAATTCAAAATCATCCTAGAGCACGGTGTGATTTAAAATAAAATTAATAACACGCATTCTGCACAGAGCACATCATGCATTTCAGATGCGTTTATACATCTGCAGTCATGTTTGTGTATTCACTTCACCCTCAAATGCCGTATTATATATACACACACTTTTTAAATACAGAAATAGACACTAGAAGTAATCTACACATATTAAGGTAAATCTACATTAACAATACGGTGTTTTTTGCTTTGTTTTGTTTTGTTTTACAGTGCAATAAAACGTTAATACACTTGCTGCTGGAGGAGAAGCGATTTGCCGAAACGTTTCCTCGACTGAATACTTTGCGTCTGGGTTCACGATTGCCGGCTGGTTTCTCTCAGCTTGATACGAGGATACTAATCTGGTGTTATTTTAGGTAAGCCTGAGACTACAGGACAGGTGTCCTCCAGTCCTCGAGGGCCGCAGGGGCTTCTGTGTCTCATTCCAACTTAAGCTCTCAATTAACATCCTTCATCTAATTTTGTGTTCAAGAGAAGCGTTAAATGTGTCCCAGTTAATTAAATAATTAGACAGAACGACAGCCAGAAGACACTGCTGCCCTCGAGGAACCGAGTTTCACACGCCTGCTACAGGGCTTGTGAAACTATAGCCGCTAGTGCCAGTGCCCGATCTGATTAGAATAGAGTCGATTGAATCGGACGTTATCAAGGGAAATCATCCCATAGGACTGGACCAGGAGGTACCGACTCGCCTCCCAACAGGTAGAGTCGGGCCGGATCAAGCGCTTTAACGCACGTCGGATATAGCGGCCGCTAGAAGGCGCTAAACAAGCGGCGTGGAAATAATACTAAAATGAGTACGAAAACGAAACTACTCGCTCATTCCTATGGGACGATGTTTGCTTGATAACGCCCCATTGAATCGACTGACTCTAATCAGACCGGCTGGTAAGGCGGTCCAGGTGTGTGTGCGTGTTTATCGTTATGGATATACCTTGCAGTGCATTAGAGCAGCCCGGCTTGTGCAAATGAGAACAGTTTTTAAAATATATACACTTTTTTTGTAAAACGTAACTGCGCTTGATTGAGAACACGTTTTTAATGTACTGTAAGAAGTTACCGCGGCTACTTTTTTTTGTTGAAGTAACTTGTAACGGTAAGAATTTGCTAAAAGTAACCGCCCCAAACACGGTGTATCTTTGTACCACTGTTTGGTTTTAACTACTGTGATTTATAATACTGTCCGTCAGTTTCTCTTAGAGGCTCAGCATCGCACAATTAAATGCAATGCATTGATCAGTGTGTTGTAAAACAATGACAGGGCGCCGGTATCTCGGGTCTGTGTGAATGAAAAGCACAAATACGCTTCGTGACAAAGCTCCGCAGAGCAGTCCCACTAATAGCCCTCCTGTATTGGAATTGCACTAACCAGCGTCATCTTTCTCCTGTTGGCCGGGTCGTTTCCGAGCTTCATTATTTAGCGCGGTGTCAGCGCTCACAGATTAACGAAACTAGACTTTAATTAAGATCATGTGTCCTGCTTGAGTTACAGCATAGAACCTTTTAACAAAAAAGAAATCGGCAGGTCTTTAAAAAATAAAAAAAAATAAAAAACCCACATCAATCCAAACTCGCCCGCTGCTGCCTTTCACTAGAAGCGGTTATCAGGAGGAAATAATCTTCTGCCGGCTGTAAGAGAATCCAATGGATCCATTCACAGATAACATACAACACAGCGGCGTGCAGAGTTATTAGAATACCACCCCCTGTTGCATCTGTAGTTTTGATCTACGCATGTGCAATCAAAACACTGGAACTGGAAACCTGAATTCGCTTTCGCGTTGAAGATAACAATAATACCTTTTTGTTTGCATGACTTTGCATTATAACACATTAATTATGTCCACCGCATATTATTTTGGATTGAATGAGGGGAAAATGTAAAAAAAAAAAAAATATTCCCCGGAATTTCTTTAGTTAAACAAAATAAGACAAATTACAAATGTATTTTTAGGAAGGAAAGTCACAGTAAAATAGGATATTGTTGATTAAAATCAATAAACTGTAATGCAAAATCCAGGCTCTTGTATAAATGATTAATGAAAGTGACATAAGCCCGCGTGCTTTTGTTTTATTGGAGTGACATCACGTCTCGCAATTTTGGGTTAAATTGTGGGTTTTGTGTTAATGGATGTTTCTCGAGATCTCTTTTGCTTTGAAGTTATTTTATGTTTTAATCGCCCTAAATACAGCCGAATTCGATTAAATGCTTATTAAATGCGATCCCATCCTACTACAGGTTCAAGAAAGTTCTCAGTTCGTACACTTTGTTTCAGTGTCTCTGTTATACCTCCCGGGCCGGCAGTGTCCTCTGGTTAAAAGCACGCTGAGTCGGTGCCAGCATGCGCAAAGGGCTGGACTTAAAAGCATGACGCGCATTCATTTAATTCCTTTTAATTATTGTTCTGTTTTCAGTAATCTTACATTTTGAAGTAAAACGCTTTGCTGTCATTGGTGTTCGTTTCATTCGTGACTGTGAAAGCACAGATTTATGGTTCGCTGCGCGGTAACAACTTTTATCAAATATGTGAGCGTGGCGTTCTGTTACACACGTGAGAATAGAGTAATGGTCTAGCACGCTGACGACAAAGCCACGAGTCTTCTCCTGCGTGTCAAGCCACTATGGGGGCAGCTCAAAGCCACTATGGGTGTACAATACATTATGTACACACATATATACATATATATATACATGTATATATATATATATATATATATATATATATATATATAATATATATATATATAGTCTCCTGCACTCGTGAAAGACGTATATAATTATTACTTTATATATATGTAACCCTTAGCAGCTTTCACTGGACTCTATGAAGCTGGGGGAGGTCATTCTATATAGAGTGGGTGCAATTCGGTGTGCAATTCAATATGTTAACAAGGGAACATTATTCAGCAGCTTTCACTGGACTCTATGAAGCTGAGTGAGTTCATTCTATATAGAGGGGGTGCAATTCAATATGTTAACAAGGGAACATTATTCAGCAGCTTTCACTGGACTCTATGAAGCTGAGGGAGTTCATTCTATATAGAGGGGGTGGAATTCAATATGTTAACAAGGGAACATTATTCAGCAGCTTTCACTGGACTCTATGAAGCTGAGGGAGTTCATTCTATATAGAGGGGGTGCAATTCAATATGTTAACAAGGGAACATTATTCAGCAGCTTTCACTGGACTCTGTGAAGCTGAGGGAGTTCATTCTAAATGATGCAAAACATTTGGCCAGAGCTGCATGTCCCAATAGCTAATCCATGGTCTGTAATTGACACAATTCTCCCTCTCTACTGCATTTCCTTTTCAAGGATGAAGCCAGATTGGAACCACAGTTTGCCTGCTAAGAGCAGAGGAACCCAAGTTGGTTGAATCAGCAGCGCAAAGTGAGACAGGCATTCTGAGGGACAGCAAATGATGGAGCTCTACCAGCACAGCAGCCAACCCCAGGACCCCCGCCACCATCACACCAACTCCTCCGCGGAGACCCCCTGGCAAAGGAACCAGTCTGCAGCCTTCTCCCCCAACTCCTCGTCACCCCCTGCTGAAGACATGATAGTTACTGCGGTGATTGGGACACTCCTGTCTCTGATGTGTGCCATCGGGGTGGCAGGTAACCTCTACACCCTGGCGGTGGTACGCAGGGGGCATGGGAGGTCCTCCTCTTCTCTGTATGTCCATGTTCTGAACCTAGCTTTGGCTGACCTGCTCTATTTGTGCACCGCCCCGTTTATCGTCTATGACAGCTTCGCTCCAGACTGGGTCTTCGGGGAGGCCGGCTGCAGAGTCCTGTTAACTTTGGATCTTCTCACCATGCACTCCAGCATTTTCATCTTGACCATCATGAGCTCGGAGAGGTACGCGGCCATCGCCAGGCCCCTGGCCACAGCCGGGAGATCCCGGGGCTATCGAAAAGTGGTGGCCCCTTTAGTCTGGGTCCTGTCCCTGGGTCTCACCTCTCCCATGATGGTCATGGTGCATCTCGAGGAGCGGCTCGTGGAAGACGGGAGTCTGAGGAGGATGTGTTCCCCCACGTGGAGCGAGGAGGATTATAAAGTTTACCTCACGGTGCTTTTCACCACCAGCATCCTGGCTCCGGGGGTCATCATTGGGTTCCTGTACGCCGGCTTGGCTCGAATCTACTGGAGATCCCAGACCAAAGGGAATGTGGGTCAGGGGCAGACACGGCCTCCCAAACACAAGGTCCTGTATATGATCTTCGCCATCGTGCTGGCGTTCTGGGCGTGTTTCTTACCGTTTTGGGTCTGGCAGCTGCTGCCTCTGTACCGGCCGGAGGCCCTGCGTTTTTTACCCGTGCGAACAGAGATTTACATCAATCACCTGGTGACCTGCCTGACCTACGGGAACTCCTGCGTCAACCCCTTCCTGTACACGCTGCTGACCAAGAACTACAAGGAGTACCGCAAGGGCAATACCGGGAGTCACCACAAGGGGGCGGTGGTGGTCATGCTGGCTTCTTATCCCTGCAAGAGGGGGGCTGGGTTTAGCGAGGCAGGGGTCCCGGAGGCTGGGAGGGCCGGAAGTGGGAAGATTGTGGCCCCCAGCTCCCCGACTGCTATGGAAACCGTTATCCACTCATCTGGTCACCTGCAGGGGGCAGTATAGGACAGGGGTGGTCCTGGAAAGCCACAGGACCTTCTGATTTTCATTTGTAATTGACCAGTGTGCTTTATTTTAGCTCACAGCTACTCTGGGAAGAATTACCTCCATGAATGGTTAAGATATTCCCAGACATGTTTTAAGGGATGGGGGGGGGGATTTTTTTCTTGTTTTTTTTTTTAAATGTTTCTGTATATTTTTTACATTTTATAAACATATTTAAAGATTGTAGATAGAAACTGGCATATAAATAAGATATTGATAAGATACGAATTGCTGTGTAAAGTAGACAAAATACGTTGGGGGTGGAAAACGTGTTGATAAATAATTTTTTTTTGGGACTGTACTGTATATCACACAATTTTTTTTTTTAAATGCATGCTGAAACACTGTAAATTCTGTATATTAAATATCTGACTATATTAATTGAAATACGTCGTTTTTTTTTTTTTTTTTAAAGATGGGTAGCTTTCTGAGAATTATCTAGTGATGAATTTCACTGAGAGAGGTACTGACAATCTAAGACAATTACAATCAGTTTGTACAGCTGTGCCAAACTTTTAGCGTATTGTAGGATAGACGCATAATTAAAAAAACAACAACAACAACAAAAAACTATATGAACATAATCTTGTATTTAACATCGTGTAATCAAAGAAACTACAAAATGATATCGCATAAAAGTCTATACCAGAGGCCATAATAGCAGCGCAGTAGTATTTCATGTTAGATTTCGAAATGGCACATCTGTTTCAATTTGTCAGTTTTCCTTTAAACTATAAAGCGGTGTGCAATTCAATATGTTAAAATAAAATAATTTAATTCCACTTTGAGGCAGAATGTGGTAATTGGATAGGGTGGGGCACAACGTTTGTCCAGAACTGTAGATATCGTTGTGGGTGTTGAACTGTGCGCTGCTTTTGTAAGTGCAGGGCATCAATCATCTTGTCCCAGGAACGGTGCCTTCGTTAATTTAATTAAATTAGCTGTCAGACCCAGAAAGATGAATGGCTGACGGGTTTAAGACGCTCTCGGCTGTTTACGTCCCGCTTCATAATTAAATTAAAGGGGCGGACAGCTTTAAAAAGAAAAGGTACCCCCCCCCCCTCACGAACCTGAGATTAATTTGCGACTTTCATTTGTGACTCTCTGTGGACGTACTGTGCAGTACCGCTGGGTTATACTAGTTCATCGGATCGCACACAGTATCTATCTCTCTGTCTGTCTCTCTATCTAATCACTTTTTGATCTGAATTTCTTGTGTTGCTAGTAACTTGTTAATAGATGCTTCAGGTACAGTGTAAGATGGTCTCTCCCCTCCCTTTCTCTCCTGTCTCTCTCGCTCACTCTACCCCTCAATCGGATATAATCCTCTCCCCTTTCTAGTTTGACACCTGGTGATGTCACTTCCCAGCCTGGCCAATCACCCTCGCTATGCAATTGAGAGAGTGACGTCTTCGTTCCTCTGCCATCTCACTGTCTATACATGGCAGAAACTGGTGGAAACTGATCAATTTGTTGCGGGTCAATTAATTAAACATGGAAATATTAACGGCGCTTTGGCTGCCACCTGCTGTTTTTAACTGGAATTGCACATTTGCTTTGAAATAGTATTACCTCCTTCACTAAAATGTCTTCCAGTGCGACTCCTCTACCAAGATGGCCCGATCCCCCCACCCGGCAGTCCCGCATAACAGACGCTTTCTTTACCAAGATGTGTTCCAGCTGGGAGTCCAATCTGACTGGGTTTAGCAAGATGGCCGCCGCTTGGCTTCACTCCACCGCTCCGTTGTCTTTCCAATGAGGATTTCAAAGGGATGGGCGTATCCCGTATCCCCGTATTCCCTTTGTTTCTAAGAGTGTCCGCGACGGGGCGTTGTATAAAGTTTTAAAGCGGTTGAATCCGCAGTGACTCGGGAAAGAGAACAGGGATGGAGGATTTAGATTTTAGTAAGTCTCTATTCTTGCTCTTGTGTTGCTGTTGCATGAAAACGCGTGTCCTGCATTCGCATGCTGTCAGCACCTCTTAATAACGCATACCGGCCCCCCTCTCTCCAGTACCTGGTTTGTAAACGGCAGGTATTATCAATGTTAATAATGTCACTGCACGTCAGCGCAATGCTGAATCGGGGTTTCATTACTGGCGTAAAGAATGGAAGGAAATCAGTTTTGAATCATTCGTTTCAGCTCTTGTTGTTATTTTTTTAGGTCGGCAATCGATCACGGCGTTATTATAATAGCTATCAATGAAAACCCGATCAATTCCTGGTGTCGGTGCATTTCAAGATGCCGTACTGGTGTATTGTTCAGCGATGTGAAGCTCGATGTGTCCATTCTATTGTATAATAATAATAATAATAATAATAATAATTAATTTTATTATTATTAATTAGTATATTAAGTAATTATCTTATAATATAATATATATTCTTATATCATTATCAGTATTAGCCTGCATGTTTTCTTTTTGTAAAGGATATACTTGAAATGAACTTGATTTAGTCAAGGTGACTGACAGCTGTCTCTCTCTCTGACTGTCTAATATGTTCTGTACTCGTGCCATCGAGTACATTGTATAGATGTTGTAATAATAATAATAATAATATAATAATATTAATGCATGTTGTATTTGTCTCTAAATAAGTATTTGTAAATGTGGATGATCACACAAACATTTAACCTACTGTTGTCGGTATTTTGATTATTTTGCCATAAACTAAAAACGACATTTCTAATACACAATAATATATAATAATAATAATAATAATAATAATAATAATAATAATAATAATACATTCTTATTCTTTCAAAGTTAACATTTGCCAAACATTTGTGGTCCTGGTTTTGTATGTATGTTTAGTGCTGTAGGTGCTATGAAACAGTTTAGCACAGTATAGATAGATTTACTACACATTACAGGTAGAGTTTGTTCTCGGTCTGTGTTTGTTATTAGTTGAAAGGTTTTAGTCATTATTAAGTTACAAATCATTCCTGGTTTTACTACGAGTTTAATAAGGCACACCTGTGCTTGTTACCTAGACACTCTGTGGCTGATTAAGCTCCCTCCCTCCCTCCCTCCCCCTCCCCCCTCTCGTCCCCTGTCAGACACACTGTCTGGTTGGTCTCTCTCCCTCCCTCCCTGTCTCTCTGTCGGTCTGTCTGTCTGTGTGTCTCTCTCCCTCCCTCCCTGTCCCCCCCTGTCTCTGTGTCTCTCAGTCCCAGGGGATCTCAGCTCGGATGAGCGTCTGGAGCTTGAAGAGATTCGACGCAGGAAAGGAATTCTGCTGCTGGAGATCCAGAGACTCAAAGATGAGCTGAGAGAGGCCATGATGGAAGTGGAGGGGCTGGAGAGCAACACAGAGGGGAGGTGAGAGGAGAGGGGAGAGGGACTGGAGAGCAACACAGAGGGGAGGTGAGAGGAGAGGGGAGAGGGACTGGAGAGCAACACAGAGGGGAGGTGAGAGGAGAGGGGAGAGGGAGAGGAGAGCAACACAGAGGGGAGGAGAAAGGGAGAGGGAGAGAGGGAGAGGGACTGGAGAGCAACACAGAGGGAGAGGAGGAGAGGAGGGAGAGGAGAGGAGAGAGGGACTGGAGAGCAACACAGAGGGGAGGTGAGAGGGAAAGGGGAGAGGGAGAGGAGAGCAACACAGAGGGGAGGAGAAAGGGAGAGGGAGAGGAGAGAGGGACTGGAGAGCAACACAGAGGAGTGGAGAGCAACACAGAGGGGAGAGAGAGATCGATCTATCGGGTGTTTTAACAGTTTTTTTTTTTTATCGCAGTAAGCAACGTTTTTTGGCAGAAACACCGGTCACCCAGCCATGGTCGAAAAAAGTTCAACATGGATCCCAAAAAGGTGATAAAATTAATATAATAATAAGATATAATTAATAATATAAAATAACCCTCTTAATTAATTAAGGTTGAAACTAGTTACTACTACACAAGTACTAACTAATTCTTTTTTTCAGATTGATTAAGAACATACTTGGAGACAAATATGTGCTGTGTGTCCATAGTGTGTGTGCAGGGTATCTCTCATGTGTACACACTCCTGTGTGTGTGTGTGTGTGTGCAGGGTATCTCTCTGTGTTTATCCTGTCTCTGTGTGTGTGTGTGTGCAGGGTATCTCTCTGTGTTTATCCTGTCTCTGTGTGTGTGTGTGTGCAGGGTGTCTCTCTGTGTTTATCCTGTCTGTGTGTGTGTGTGCAGGGTATCTCTCTGTGTTTATCCTGTCTGTGTGTGTGTGTGTCTGCAGGGTGTCTCTCTGTGTTTATCCTGTCTGTGTGTGTGTGTGTGTGCAGGGTATCTCTCTGTGTTTATCCTGTCTCTGTGTGTGTGTGTGCAGGGTGTCTCTCTGTGTTTATCCTGTCTCTGTGTGTGTGTGCAGGGTATCTCTCTGTGTTGTGTGCAGGGTCTGTGTTTATCCTGTGTGTGTGTGTGTGTGCAGGGTATCTCTCTGTGTTTATCCTGTCTGTGTCTGTGTGTGTGTGCAGGGTATCTCTCTGTGTTTATCCTGTGTCTCTGTGTGTGTGTGCAGGGTATCTCTCTGTGTTTATCCTGTCTCTCTGTGTGTGTCATTTCACTGTTGAGAACGAGTTTCTGCAGGGTATCTCTCTGTGTTTATCCTGTCTCTGTGTGTGTGTGCAGGGTATCTCTCTGTGTTTATCCTGTCTCTGTGTGTGTCTGTAGGGTATTCAGTTCCTGGTTGAGAACGAGTTGCTGTGCCACATCGCTGAAGAAATCGCTCAGTTCCTGTACAAAGGGGAGGGGCTGAACAAGACTGCGATAGGGGATTATCTCGGTGAAAGGTACCCTGCCTGCCTTCCTTATAGCTGGGCTGGAAACAGCAATGAGAATCTCTGCTGCATAGCAATTTGATCCAGTCCTGGTTTTCACTCTGAGTTTAATAAGACACACCTGAGTTTGCTGAAGTGCATTTTCAGCATTATTGTGCAACAGTGTGTAATCACGTTTCTACAATCTGATCATTCTTGCTCCATCAGAGTTTTCTCATCTTATCAGTTGTTATTGTTTAGAAGTGAATGATAATTGGAGGTTCAAATCACCTGACTCAGCCCCTGACTCACTGTGTGTGTGTGTGAGAAACCCTGAGTGAGTCAGTGAACCTCCTTGTGCTCCGTCCTTCGGACGAGACACCAAACAAACGAGGTCCTATTGGAAGAGACTCTGCAGCAGCCCCTGACTCACTGTGTGTGTGTGAGAGACCCTGAGCGAGTCACTGAACCTCCTTGTGCTCCGTCCTTCGGATGAGACACCAAACAAACAAGGTCCTATTGGAAGAGACTCTGCAGCAGCACTCACTGTGTTGTTGATGATGCAGTCAGTTCACCCTTGTGCTAGTCCTTCGGATGAGACGCCAAACAAACGAGGTCCTATTGGAAGAGACTCTGCAGCAGCATCAGTTGTTGATGATGCAGAGTTCACCCCCCCTAGTCTCTGGAAGTCGCTTTGGATAAAAGCGTTTGCTGAAAGATGCATTAATACTACAAATATTAACAATAATCTCTTGTTCTTTTGCTCAGGGACGACTTCAATATCCGAGTCCTCCACGCGTTTGTGGATCTCCACGAGTTCACGGACCTCAATCTAGTGCAAGCGCTGCGGTGAGCAGTCGGTCTGTGTGTTGTGTTGACGGTCTGTCCTCTCCGGCTGTGTGCATACAGCCGTGTGCAAATGATGCAAAGATCGTTAAGAAAATTATCGGGCAAATTGGCGATTTGTTTAATTTAAATTGCACTTCTAGTTTTTTGCTGCCACCTTGTGGTTGTCATGGGTAAAACCGAAACAAATACGTTAATAATAATAATAATAATAATAATAATAATAATAATAATAATAATAATAATAATAAATGGAAGCTGATTTATTTCCGTGTTTTTCCGACATCAGACAGTTTCTCTGGAGTTTCCGGTTGCCTGGAGAAGCGCAGAAAATCGACAGGATGATGGAAGCATTCGCTCAGAGATACTGTCAATGCAACCCGGGTGTCTTTCAGAGTACAGGTACTAAACACCCCACTCGCTATCCACCCACTCACCCACTCACTGGGCCCTGTTGCCCAGGTATGAGAGAATACACGGGGGTTCTGATTTCAGCGTTCTTCCTTCAGACACCTGCTACGTCCTGTCGTTCGCCATCATCATGCTGAACACCAGTCTCCACAACCCCAACGTGAGAGACAAGCCGGGGGTGGAGAGATTCATCTCCATGAACAGAGGAATCAACGAGGGAGGGGACCTGCCAGAGGAGCTGCTGAGGGTGAGGGGGTGGAGGGGGTGGGAAGTGGTCCCCCCACCTCCCCACCTCCCCACCTCCCCCCACGCCCCGACCAAAATTCTCTTACCTACCTACCCATTGGGTGGATGGATGGATGAAGCACCACAATTTAGATTTTTTTCTTTTTCATTTCTCTTTTTCTTCTTTGTCAGAATCTTTACGACAGCATCAAGAACGAGCCGTTCAAAATCCCAGAGGATGATGGGAATGACCTGACGCACACTTTCTTCAACCCGGACCGGGAGGGCTGGCTCCTCAAGCTGGGTGAGGGAGAGGGAGAGGAAGAGGGAGAGAGCGCCCGCCCAGCTAACTCGCATCCACTGGAATGTTTTTGGACAAAGATTACATTGAGATTACACTTCGAATCAATTAAAGAAAAGGAAAAAATCAACATTTGGTTAATTTAAAATAATATAATTAAGAACCCATTAATGAAACTATTTGCATCTCCCTCTATATAGAATGAACTCCCTCAGCTTCACAGAGTCCAGTGAAAGCTGCTGAATAATGTTCCCTTGTTATCATATTGAATTGCACCCCCTCTATATAGAATGAACTCCCTCAGCTTCATAGAGTCCAGTGAAAGCTGCTGAATAATGTTCCCTTGTTAACATATTGAATTGCACCCCCTCTATATAGAATGAACTCCCTCAGCTTCATAGAGTCCAGTGAAAGCTGCTGAATAATGTTCCCTTGTTAACATATTGAATTGCACCCCCTCTATATAGAATGAACTCCCTCAGCTTCATAGAGTCCAGTGAAAGCTGCTGAATAATGTTCCCTTGTTAACATATTGAATTGCACCCCCTCTATATAGAATGAACTCACTCAGCTTCATAGAGTCCAGTGAAAGCTGCTGAATAATGTTCCCTTGTTAACATATTGAATTGCACCCCCTCTATATAGAATGAACTCCCTCAGCTTCATAGAGTCCAGTGAAAGCTGCTGAATAATGTTCCCTTGTTCTCATATTGAATTGCACCCCCTCTATATAGAATGAACTCCCTCAGCTTCATAGAGTCCAGTGAAAGCTGCTGAATAATGTTCCCTTGTTCTCATATTGAATTGCACCCCCTCTATATAGAATGAACTCCCTCAGCTTCATAGAGTCCAGTGAAAGCTGCTGAATAATGTTCCCTTGTTAACATATTGAATTGCACCCCCTCTATATAGAATGAACTCCCTCAGCTTCATAGAGTCCAGTGAAAGCTGCTGAATAATGTTCCCTTGTTCTCATATTGAATTGCACCCCCTCTATATAGAATGAACTCCCTCAGCTTCATAGAGTCCAGTGAAAGCTGCTGGATAATGTTCATGTATTTTTAAATGTTGTTGTGTCTCAATACTGAAGTTCTCGGTGATGCACAGTGTTTGCCTGTAGCCTTATACTCCGTAACAGTAAACCTACAGCACAAACAGCCCAATTTTTTCTCGCTGCCAAGATAAACCGACCCAGCCTTTCGCTGTTGCCTTGTTCTAAGAAAGTCTTCAGTTTGAATATTCAGTGATTTTGAAGTTTGCCGAGAGAAAGCATTTGCAGGGATGAGGTACAGATCGGAGACGAGACGCCTACGAGAAACTTACTTCACTTTCTGAAACGCGGCTTTCAGATCACTATTCAGCAAGATGATTTTAAAATGTCCTTTTACACATTGAGAAGGGTTACCTTCACTGTCTTCAGTGTTTTCTGATGTGGGACACAAGAAATCGCTAATCACTCCTGTCTGTAAATTCCGCTTTTGTTTAACTGAGTTCCCTGCTGTAGTCTGTATGCTGTTTCCAGCTTTATTTCTAAGAATACATTTCCAGGACTCTCGTCTGAGGTATTGAATACGTTTCAGATCGTCTGTTTCTTTCGATGAATTAAATCCAGTTAAAACTGTTCTTTAAAGGTTAGTACAGTTTCACGAAAACCAAACTGGGTTTAAAATTTAGTTGTAGGATTCAGTTGTGTGTAAAAGTAACTAATTGTAACGTCTCTGTAAGGGGGAGGTTTGTCTGGTCCTGTGCTTTCACTGTGATATACATTTCTGCATGATCTTGGCTAATGTGACTAATATTTCTCTCTTTCTTTTTTCTCCATCCCCCTTCTCCCTTTCTTGCCACTCTCCCTCTCTCCTTTCCCTCTCTCCTCTCCTCTCTTCTGCTGATTGCGCTTAAGGAGGTATGTATCTACACTGCTTATTAATCTTCAGTGTTTGTCAAAATGTTGCATGTTGAAGGCTCTCAAAATACGTTTTTGAAAACAAGTGAAAATTGTGACTACCCAGGTGAAATGATTTGCAGTAAGACATGTCTCATCAGATCATCGTTTGAGACCGGAGAAGAACTGTTACATGATTATACAGGCTGCCAGCTTGCAGAGGTTGGGGCTAGAGCTGGGGTTGGGGTTGGGGTTGGGGTGTATCCCTTTTAGTTTTTTTTTTTATATAAATCGATTGATAGATGGACAGCGAGTTACTTATCCAGTCATAATGAAACTTTGTACGGACATTCCTTTAGCACTTCAAGTTCACTGAGAATCTGAATCTGGGTCTGTGTGGAGCCTCCTATCCCTCAATCTGCCTGCCAGCATGCAGTTTTCCATTCGGTTGTGGCGATCGGCTTTCTTTCTGCATTGACAGCTGTGGCGCTGTGTGTGTGTGTGTGTGCGTGACTCTCTTGTTTGTTTGTGTCGACAGGGGGTCGCGTGAAAACGTGGAAAAGACGCTGGTTCATCTTGACAGACAATTGCCTTTACTACTTTGAGTACACCACGGTAAGAAATCTTTCCTTCTTCTCCCAGGAGTGTCGCAGAGTGGGAACGTATTGGTGATCGCGTGAAAGGAAATACGTTGGTCATGTTAAACCAGTTTGTTTGGCGATGGCTTTGGCATAGGCAGAGCTGCTCGGGTAACTTAGGGTTAGAACGATTGACGTGAGAAAGCAGGTGCAGGAATGTACAAGCAACAAAATATTTTAAAGAATGAACCACAGTAACCTTGTAGAAGAGAGTAGTTAGCGGTTGGTTGCACTTGAATGGAGAAAAACACGCTCTGGTCTCATCCTTATAGTGTATAGAGTAGTTCATTCCATGTTTGCCTTCGTTCGCAATCCTTCCACTGTTAGCCCAGTGTTTTTTTTCCCAGGATAAGGAACCTCGAGGGATTATCCCGTTGGAGAATTTGAGTATCCGGGAAGTGGAAGATCCCAGGAAACCGGTGAGAATTCTGTTCCTTTCAGACTTATTTTTATTGTGTATAATCAGTGCTGTTTATCCTGCATTGCATCTCCCAATGTATTGACCCATAGGGTGCACAATACAATACGAGTAATTATATTTAAGCAGCCGTGTGCACGTTTATTAGAACACACCCCGTTGCTTCTGTAGTCTTTGATTTGTTGTGCGCGCGAAATCAAAAATCTTGAAAAATTGTTAGTCAAATTAACGATTGTCTGATTTGAATTGAAGGCTTTAACAGTCCACACGTGCAGTTCATTCGGTTTTGAAGGCGTGTTTCTCCCTGGGTGTTCCAGAACTGCTTCGAGTTGTATATTCCTAATAACCGAGGTCAGCTGATCAAGGCTTGTAAGACGGAGGCGGACGGCCGGGTCGTGGAGGGCAACCACAACGTCTACCGGATCTCCGCCCCCACCCAGGAAGAGAAAGACGAGTGGATCAAAAACATCAAGTGAGCTTCTGTCTGTCATCACAACTCTGCTGGGTCTACAGCTAAAGCCAACTTTGCTGTAAGAGTGGATGAACATTCTCTATCTCTCTCTCTCTCTGTCTCTCTCTCTCCTGGCAGGTCTGCAGTCAGTGTGGATCCTTTCTACGAGATGCTGGCTGCGAGGAAGAAACGCATTTCACTGAAGAAGGAGGAGCAGCAGCAGCAGTGAGAGAGGAGAGGAACAAATAGACTTTAAAACTCGTCCTTCGTTCCATGCCCCTTTCTTTCACACCAAGTAGCAATCCTGGGGTACCCCCCCCCCCTCACAGACGCACCCCTTTTCCACTGGACCACAGTGACCACTAATATAAACCTCTTTAAGGCTGGAGGTACACAAGCAGTTTTTATTGGCAATTCTACAACGGAAACAAAGCAGTGGACTGTTCTGGCAATTGAAAAAATCGCTTGTATAACTCTGACTTAACAGCCTGTAGCTTCCCTTTATTTAATGATTTATCTTTCTATCTTTCTGTCCTGATTTCTCTATGAACTATGGGGGGCAGTCCCTTTTTAAAAGCCCTCTTCGATTCCGAGATTGAGAAACGCTCGTTTTGAAATAAATACAGCCCCTCAGCCCCTCCTCCTCCGGCTATCCCCTGCTTGAGAACCAACTTCCAAAGTCTTATCATGAGTTTCAACATCCAGCCAGGGGTGTCCAGTCAGTCCTGGTCCTGGAGAGCCATTCCACTCCACTCCAAGAGGTTTAGCAAGTAAAATGAGATCGTGAACTACTTCAGGGTCTGGATAGATGGAGGCTTATTTATTTAATTGGTTCAGCTAAACAAATTAAGAAGCGGGTTTTGGAACTGCAAATACTGCAATACGATTTCCCTGACGCAACCTGAAACAATCCTTGAAGTTAACTTTCTATACAATACATAAGAAATGCATGGTGTAACCCGTAGGGGGCGCTGTCTGCCTTTCACTGCACCTCTGATTAACATGAAGTTGCATTGACCTGGCATCGGTGTGCTGTATGCAGAGGTAACAATTTGGTCATGTCCAGCACAGAGAGCAATGTGGTGACCTCGGATCAATGATTAAGTCTAGAGCTGCTTGACTGTTTTTATTCCTAGAAGATCATTGCTGCCGAGCTTTAAGAGATCGTCATTGGGGATTCAAGAATTCTACTTGGCCCTGACAGATCGTGATCAATGCTGCCAGCTGCTTACAACATCCGGGCAAGAATGGATCCTGGCATTTAAGCAAATGGGGGGGGGGGAAACCCTTTGAGTATCATCTGGGTTCTTTCTGAATGATGGGAACCAGAGAGACGGTAATCCCTGCAGTGTGGCGCCCAGCATGGGGCCGCTCTTTGGAAGGAGGGGAGGGGAGGTATCGCCTGGGACGCAATGGGGAGAGGGACCACTTCCTGGTCAATTCCTGGTTTTCAATTCCAGTTCCTTTTTAAAACCAATATCGTTTTTGTTTTCATGTTATGAGATTTTATTTTTATTTTATTATTAATATTTTGTTGTGATCAGTTGTCTTCATTTCTCTTATGGGGCGATCCGTTCAGTCTCCGTGCCTCAAGCTTGCCCTGGACTGGAAGGATCACCCTTTCTCTTAGGGGGGTGAGGGAGGGAGCAGTTAAGTCTGCATGCCTCAAGCCTTCCCTGGACTGGAGGGAGCCCCCTTTCTCTTAACTTAGTAATGCCCATGTGCATTTGTTGCAATGGGTTTAAATGAAGGGGACCTGTGCATTGCTGAATTTATTTGGATTAATGAATCCATGGCAGCTTCTTTTGTTGTTGTTGACGTTAGCATTCCTTTCAAACAACCTGCATCAGTTTTAACGAATGTTTTGCGAAGTGGATGTTGCATGTTTTTTTTTGTTGTTTTTTTTTTTTTTTTTTTAAATAAATCTAACTTGTTTTTTTGTATAAATAACGATATTAAATAATGTTCTCCTTTGAAGGAAAGTATAGAAAGTGTAATGCTAAAATGACATTTCAGTGAAGTGTGTTGCTTGTTTTATTTCACCATGTGTGAATGGATCTGCACAGCCACACACTCTAAAATAACTCTCTTTTCTCGCTAATATAAACTAAAACATCAATCTGTCTAGGTAGGCTTCTTCAGTGTCTCTTATGGTACAATAATACTGTCTAATTACACACAGTACTAGTTCTTGTCGCTCTCCATTCCGTGTCTCTTATGTGGAAGACGTCGGTCTTCCCTCTGAAATAAACATCAGTTATTTCCAACCAAATCTCCCACAGTATAAAGAAATGAAAAAATGTCTCAAGCAAAGGGACTTGGGTAAATTTCGTTATGCTGATGAGACGCTGAATATCTCCGAACAATCTAAATGAAAAAATGACTGAAAAATCACCAAAATGCTTACCTTTACAAACTTCAAAAGAAAATTTATTTTAGCAGAAAATTTATTTTGCTGTGTGTGTGCGTATGCGCGCGTGGGTGTGTGCAGCATTTTAAAATGACTGCTTGTATGAAAGTCTCCTGGGGCAACATATAGCAAAATAAACGGTTGGTTTGATGCCAGTGTAATATATGAAAAATGACGTTCCGAAGCATTTTATTTTTTAAATTTAGATTCAAAGGAGCAATTCATATAACTTCTCTCTCAAACTAGACACAATGTCCTGCAGGTTAATTGATTTCATCCGCTCAGTGATGACGTCCAGACAGTTTAGTCCCTGAGTGGAATGAATCTCGTTAGCCCGGCAGTGCAAGCGAATGCCCTTCGGAGCAGAGAGTGGCGCCCCTGATCGCGGCGGTCCGTGAGGGAACGATATTCCAGATTAAAGGCTCACCTCGCAAGTGCACGCCCCTCCCTGACCCTACATGACCCCCCCCCCCCACTCACCCATTACACAGATCACACACAGCCCCGAAGCATGACTGTCTTAAACAGAAAGCTAGACAAAGACGGACAGACAGACAGATGGAAGATTACATGCACGGAAAGATATTGAATGCAGGGCAGTGGACAAACATCCTGTCTCGGCTAAAACCTGGTTTCCATGGAGACAGAGACAGATAGACAATGCCATTAGTGAATGTAGGACAGTGCAATATAGCTGCATTCAGATACCTGCTTGTCTGTATATAAAGATATATCTTAGATGCAGGAAATATACAAGACCGAAAGACAGACAGCCCCAGACAGCTAGAACAAGAAGACATTGAATGTAGGACAGACAGTTAATAACATCCTGTCTTTAATTTTGCCATGGAGATGGAATTAAAGAGTGAGTAATGGATGGGAGGGAGGGGTAAGCAGCTCTAAGTAGCCACTAAGCAGAGTAAATCTTTTTCAAAGTCACTTCTGGCTGCGCAGACTGGATCACTGGATTCTCCTCCTGGTCTTTTCCTCTTGGATCCTGCTGGACGCCTCGGCGGAACACGGGCCTCCGCTCCCCAAGTTCGTTTGCACCCCGATGCCTGTGGATTCTGATCCCGGTTGCTCCGGCAACGACTGACACCCCCAACCCGCGACCCCCGGCAGCTCCAATGCCTGGTGGGGTCTAACGGACGACGCTAAAGCCACCGTCCAGCAGAAGGAGACGATTCTGGACCAGAGAGAAACGATCCGTGAGCTATCGCCCAAGCTCCCGCTCTGCGAAGGGTTTGGGATGCATTCTACAGGGCGCCGTGACGACGCCGAAGACTCCGATCCCCGTCACTCCAACGCTTTGGGAAGCTCTTCGCGTCCCCACCGCCTCCCCGAACCCCATTCTCTACACGGGGTGCCCCGGCCGCATCACGAGGAGACGCGTGGCTCCAAGAACACCATGGGGGACCCCCCCAAGCACGCCGTGTCAGTGGATCAGATGGGCAGAATGCTGCAGTCACTCAAAGAGAGGATAGATAACCTGCAGATAAAGAGACGTTACAGGGTTGTGAAATGGGATTGGATTTCATTGCGGGTTTTCATGTGTGTGTGTTGTTTGGGGCTCTGAGAACCAGCTAATTCAATACAGTCTAGTATAGAGAACTCTGTGCTATGCTGGGGATCTGAGAGCCAGCTAATTCAATGCAGTCTAGTGTAGAGTACTGTACTGTGTGCAAATTTGACAGAGCATCTCAAGATTTGTCATTGCTATCCTTTATCTACCCGCCTGCATGCAAACACCTCTGGGTGTGAGGATTTCAATCTCCGCTCAGTAATCAGGGATACAGAAACACACTCGTGTGTGAAAATGTCAGAGCGCTTTGTGCTTCAATCAGGCGTCTCGAACAGCTTCTGCGTTCCTTTCCTCTCTCCGTTTGAAATGAATTGCATGTGCAGCCTGTTGAAGTCGTCTATTAAATGACACGATGACAATTTTCCAAGCTGTTCAGTTCTGGTGGTTTTGGTTTCACACGCACAGCAAATCAAAGACCACAGAAGCTGTGGGGAGTTCTAGTGCATTTTCACGCGACTGCGAGTGTGAAACGCAGAACTGGATCAAGCGTTCTGTCGAGTCGTCTTGTCAAAGACCCAGTACCCATGGGCACCACGGCAATGGACACCGCGACAACGGGAACCACGACGATGGTCACCACGATGACAGGCTCCATGACAACGGGCACCACCGCAACCATGTCCCCCATCACAGGAGAGGAGTCAAGAGTCGAGACAACCAGCGCCACTCCAGCCATGGGCAGGAAGCTGGATGCTGTTATGGATCATCTGCCACATAGGAACTCGGACAAGGGTAAGAGTTCACATGCAGGGGACTCTGGCTGTGATATTATACTTTAATACCTGCTGTAGATCTGGTTACCTAGGATTTTAGAGATAGAGACATAATTAAATAACACGAAGATAATTTAGAATATTTATTTAACATCATGTGATCAAAGATTCTACAAAATGACATCGCTGAAGTCTACCAGAAGCCATAACAGTAGTACAGCAGCAGTATTTCATGTTAGATTTCGAAATGTCGCATTTTTCAAATTGTCAGCATTTTGTTAAGTGTGTCGGCAGGTGTCATGTGACTTTCTGAAACAAAATTAGTTAATTATGCAGTTATACAGCAATGCCTGCTGTAGTTATGACTATAAATGACTAATCTCTCTCTGTCTACCTCGCTCCTCCTCTCCCTCTCTATCCCTCTCTCTCCCCCTCTCTCTCTTTGCAGCCTCTGCCTCTCACAAGAAGGTGAAAAGCCCGGATGATTTTCAGATCGGGTTCCCCATGCGCACCAACTACATGTACGGCCACGTGAAGCGCACACTCCTTCAAGAGATATTCACCTTGACTCTCTGCCTCTGGCTGAAGTCCACCTCGTCCCCTGGCATGGGCACCCCCTTCTCCTACTCCGTCCCGGGACAGGCCAATGAGCTGGTGCTGATTGAGTTGGGGAACAACCCCATGGAGCTCCTCGTCAATGACAAGGTGAGAGAGCGAGGCGTACTCAGCAGCCAGGGCTGGGGGGATGTTACAGCTCTGGTCTATCACAGTTCTGTTCTGACTTTTCCCTCGTTCTTGTCTCTCTCTGCCAGGCGGTGACACTTCCCCTCCATGAACGATGCAAAGTGGCACCACGTGTGCGTGACCTGGTCCACGCGGGATGGGCTGTGGGAGTCGTACCAGGGTGGTATTAAGAGGGGCACTGGAGAGAACCTGGCAGCGTGGCACCCCATCAAACCTGGCAGTGTCTTCATACTGGGACAAGAGCAGGTAAGACTAGACGCCCAGAACCATGCCAGAAACCTAGTCTCCTGAAAGCAGCTCTGTGTTCCCTCAGCTTTACAAACACACCGTCACAAAAACACCTGGACACAAGGATTTTTTTTTATTAAATTATAACACATTTGCCCACTTCTGCATAAAAAAAATGGGTTATTTTGCCCAGAATATCTGCCAGAAAACCTGTTCACCTTGAAGTTATTGAATTAGGATAAGTTCCCATATTATTATACCTAGTCCTGAAATAGTTGTAATATATCCTTGAGCGAAAACCGATTTCTACACGACTTTTTTTACTTGGTTATCATAAATGAATGAAGCCCCTTTATCAGGTGCTAGGTGAAGACTGAAAAAGGAACGATTAATGTATTGCAAAGACATGACCACGCTACAGAAACATCTTGACACGATTAGCTGGCATCAGCAGCGTTGTTTTATTGGGGCGCCCCTATTGTATTACACAGAAAAGCATGGGTACTGAACCTCCACATTGTCCCTGCCCCTGTGTTGGCAACCTCCCTCCACAATCCCAACACTCTCTCTTCCACGCCTTCAGGACACGCTTGGCGGTCGCTTCGAAGCCACGCAAGCCTTCGTGGGTGAAATGAACCCAATGAGATCTACAGCCTGGCCACCTGCAGGCAGCCGTGCGATCGAGTCCTCCATCGAGCTCCACGCCGGGGTCGCCAAATACCCCTTCGACCCCTGCCACTAGAGGGAGCCGGTGAGACCGAGAGAACCCCAGAGGCTGTTGTTCCGAATCTGCTTGGAAACCGTAGAGCTTTGGCGGCTTCCAATGTATCCATGTGCACCCTCCCTGTCCTTCCTGAGAGAAGTGGGCTTTGTTTTGTTTTTTCAGCCGTCCGAGATCTTGTAAGATCGACTCCTTCTATAACCAGGGAGTGCACCACGGTTGCTTTATCTTTGTATTTTTTATTATTAGGTGAATATGTTCAAATAAATTCAATAGGGAACGATTGGGGTGAACTCACTTCTTTGGACTGAGAGGGAATGAATGAGTGAAGGAAGGCGAAGTTTTGAATGGGTACTTGGTTACACAGCGCTGCCGCGTTCTTGTGCACAGTTACAGTGTACTTCATGTGCAAATCTTCTTGCACGATATATATGTAAAAACACAATTGTATCAGAAAAGGGCTAGGGTTGTATCAGGCAAACACTCAGTACATTGTAACTCTGCATAATAACTTTGCAATGATGTGTGAGCACACTTGTATTTACTAACTGCTATGCAAACACACAGCAATTAGAGACTCTTAATGGAAAGTGTTACTGAAAGAACTTGTCTAGTGTACTGTTCTGTATTTGCACTCTATTAAAAACGTTTCATGTAAATAATGTAACAGGGAATGTGCTTAATCTCTGAGGTGTCTATATTGCATATATCTGTCACAATGCTGTGTAATCCCATGTTTAAACTGCAGACAAGTTTTGTAAATAAAGATTTTGACTAAGCTTTGGATCTATTTGAATTGATACTGGATGATAATTAGTGTGACCCTCAGGGACCCCCAGGGAGTTTAGAACAGAAAGTAAGAAGCCCTTACGTCTTACGTTTTTCATGAACGATTAACAGGTATCTGTTTGTAAAATGTGCGCACACATTGATTCAGACGATGAAGCTAGCTTTCTAACAAATAAATAAATAAATAAATAAAAACAACAGTGTATTTGTGCGCTGTGCATTTCATCTGCATTTTCACTGAGATGTCCTGCCGCTACAAAACATCACATATAAAACGACACCTTCAATGAACTATAAGAGAGAGAGGCAGAGAGGGAGAGAGATAGAGAGACGGAGAGGCAGTGTTGTTGTCACACTGTTGCAGAGAGTGTGAGGGCGTTTAGTGAAAGTATGGTGTGTGTGTGTGTGTGTGTGTGTGTGTGTGTGTGTGTGTGTGTGTGTGTGTGTGTGTGTGTGTGTGTGTGTAGAGGGGATGGGAGGGGGGTTAGAGAGAGAGACAGAGAGGATTAAACTGGACAGCCACTAGCCCTCATTCTTTTGTCCCGGGCCGTGACCCTCTATTTTCTATGAGCAGTGATTGGAGTGAAGTTGAATGGACGGGCCTCCCTTTTTTGGTCGGTTTTTCTGTGGCTCTGTCATTAAGCACCGTTATTCTCAATTCATTGGTATTCAGATCGAGTGCTTCTCAACGCCGCAGCGTCGCCTCGGTTTAGAGGCTTTCAGTGGACGACGCGCACCGGCTCTGCATGGAAAGGATATTGCTGAACTAAAATACAAGAGAGAAAGAAAGGTTACCGGCTTTTGTCAAGACTGTATAGGGTATCGCATAGAGTGGATTGCACAGCAAAATATAATTCAGGAGGAGAGAGAGAGAGATCGGGGTTGCAAAAACGGAATGCATCTTGAGAAAAAAAAATATATAAATTAGTCTTTGTTTTAATGAAGATACAATTTAATCACTGTGTGTGTGTGTGTGTGTGTGTGTGTTATGATGACGGTTTTATAGTTTTGTAACAATCATAAACAACTACAAATCTTTCAATAATAATAATAATAATAATAATAATAATAAGATATTCCACCGCTATCGATTCAATTCAACTACGAATCTTTACAAAAAACGCGACTTTTTGCGGTAGAAGTTTAATGTTTAAAAGAAAAACGCGACTTTTTAACAAAAATAGAAACATGTTTAAAAAAGGCAGCGGATAATTTCTTTTTAAATAATGAATAAAACAACTTGTTACTGACTGTGGGCTTGAAGATTGTATCAATCAAATGTGTGTGTGTGTGTGTGTGTGTGTGTGTGTGTGTGTGTGTGTGTTTAAAAGATATTACACAGCGACTACCAATTTTTATTCCATTTCGCCCTAATATCAAGCAATAGCTATAGATTTGCAGTTCAAACATAGCAAATTGAAATCAATTAAACTTTAATCAGAAAAGTTAATGTGTAGCTGTTTATCAACACAAGACAAACATAATTATAATAAGCACATTTAATAATGTCCCGCTCTTCATTGTAAAGTTTGTAAACTATATAATAATAAATAATAATAATAAATAATAATAATAATAATAATAATAATAAAAGGATTGCATTAGTTTAAACCCGTTCAGAACAAGCATAGCTAAACGTTTTCTTTTTTAAAAAACATTTTGTTATCGTAAAAAGAAGACTGCAAGTGGCATTAAGGTCCTCCGGGTTAAATCTGCACAAAATCAATCGTCAGCGGAATCACAGCTGCCATGTCCCGATCTGATGAAGTAAACAAAATGACAGAAAATGTGTACAAGGTAAGTGTCTCGCTAGCAATCGCTAATCTACTTCACTGACAGGGTGGAGAGCATTGACAGTGGAGCTGAGCTCTGGAGAGTCAAGGAGACGGGTTCTGTGTGGCTGGGCAGTGGAGCTGGGAAGGGTGTTTCATTTGAAGAGTGGTGACTGGGAATGCTAACATAGCTCAGTGTAGTTCTCGTTTTAGACTTGTTGAGTTGTGATGTGGTCAGATGTTCAGATAGTGTGAGGTGCAGAGTCAGGGCAGGTCAGGGCAGGTCAGGGCTGGTCAGGGCTGCTGAGGACTCCCTCTCAGGCTGTAGTCTGCTCAGATAAGCAGTGACCCAGGCATGAGGGTCAGGTCAGGCCTAGTTAGTGCTTCCACCTGGACTGTTTTGCTCAGATCTGAGAAAGAGGAACTGAACAAGTCAGACCTGCTCTCTTCTTCTTCTTCTTCTTCTTCTTCTTCTTCTTCTTCTTCTTCTTCTTCTTCTGCTTGTAAGACCACATTTTTGTAGAGTAGTTCAAAGAAACGTCACATGTAGTTACTGAAGACCCTATAAGTTCACAGGGAAGTCTGTACAGCGTGTATTGAAAGCCCTCATCCAGGCAATGCTCATCTTACTCACTTTCTGATGATGATCTTGTCAGCTCTCAGAGAAAGGAATAAACGCAGAATCTTTATCAGCTTCCGGACCCTGCTTGGACTCTGAGTTGAAAATGAAATTAACTTTTTGTCGTCCCCCCCATCCCCCAGGTAATTCTTGAGCAGTTCAACCCCGGTCTAAAGAATTTCGTCACTATGGGAAAAAATTATGAGAAAGCCTTAACTGGTAGGTAGAACTGTGTACAAATATCATGCAAAAAGATTTGAATTGAATAGTGTGTGAGTGTGTGAGTGTGTGTCTGTGTCAGTGTGTGTGTGTCAGTCATCCCATGTACCACCCACGCCCATACACAGTGTTCAGTTGGTCTTGTTTCAATGAGTGTGTGGTTCACACAGTCAGTGTGTGGGTCGTGTGTGGCAATGTGTCAGTTTGAGTCCGCTCACATGTGCTGTGTTTGTGATGTGTGTGTGTGTGTCAGTGTGTGTGTTTATGTGTGTGTGTGTGTCAGTGTGTGTGTGTGTGTGTGTTTGTGTCTGTGTGTGTCAATGTGTTAGTGTGTGTGTGTTTGTGTCTCAGTGTGTGTGTGTGTGTGTCAATGTGTGTCAAGGTGACAAGTGTGTGTTTTGTTTGTGTGGTCAGTCTGCGTGTGTGTGTGTGTGTCAGTGTGTGTGTGTGTTTGTGAAGCGCTTTGGGGTCGTTGTGATGAAAGGCGCTACAGCTGTTGCTCTTGGTGTTGTGTAGATAGACAGCCGAATGTGTTTGCCATTTATTAGGGGTCTCTCTGGCTGCTAAAGGATATTTTGATGCTCTGGTGAAGCTGGGAGAGCTGGCGAGTGACAGTCAGGGATCCAAAGAGTTGGGTGAGTGCATTTGTATGACTTAATTGACAACTTGAATAAGCCACATGTGAAATTCATTTCATACAGAGAAAGAAAAGGAATACTGAGCCGCACGCAGTCAAACACAGGAGGCTTTTCAGAAGCTGTTGAAGACGCCTGATTGAAGCACAAAGCGGTCTGTCATTTTCACACACGAGTGTGTTTCTATATCACTGATTACTGAGCGGGAATTGAAATTCTCAGTGTTTTCATGCGGGCAGGTATATGAAGGATTTCATTGACACCTCTGGAGGTGTTCCGATGCATTTGCACATGGCTGTATGTAGAATATATTCTTTGTCGTGCTGCCTCCCTTTCTCTTTCTCTCTCTCCCTCCCCCACTCAGAAAAAGTTGCACACTGACCCAATCGCATCATGTGATGTGAATAAACCCAGAACAATGGACCCTCTCTCAGCACCTCTCTCTCTCTCTCTCTCTCTCTCTCTCTCTCTCTCTCTCTCTCTCTCTCTCTCTCTCTAACCCTTAAAGATGCATTACCCACAATCCTCTCGCAGTACCACGCTCTCTCTCAGTACCCCTCTCGCTCACTTTCTTTCTCTCCCTCTCCCTTTTTCTCTCTTAAAGATGTATTACCCAAGATCCCCTCAGTACCTACTCTCTCTCCCCCTCTCTCTCTCTCTCTCTCTCTCACTCTCTCTCTCTCTCCCCCTCTCTCTCTCTCTCAGTACCTGTCTCTCTCCCCCTCTCTCTCTATCTCAGTACCTGTCTCTCTCCCCCTCTCTCTCTCTCAGTACCTCTCTCTTTCCCTTCTGTTCCTCCACATCCTTCCATAGTAGGGAAAAAAGAAATCAATGCTCTCCCTTAAATCACTGTCGAGTTTGACACTACAATGCCCGCCCTGTGTGCCAGTGTGTTTGAATTAGTGAACTGTATGTTTTTAAACACGCACAATATTCTTACAAAACCAGTAAGAGATGTCTGCAAATAAAACACAAGTGCCGAGATACAAATTAGGAGTGAGATTATTTCATTTGTGACCATGTCTTTCAGGGGACACGCTGTTTCAAATGGCCGAAGTTCACCGACAGATTCAAGTGCAGCTGGAAGAAGTGGTCAGTCTGTCTGTCTATGTGTCTGCCTGCCTGTATCTATCATCTATGTGTCTGCCTTTCCCCTCTCTCCCCTTTCTTTCTCCCCTTTCTTTCTCCCTCCTCTCTCTCTAATGCATCCCTGCTTTTCTGTTCCCAGTTGAAGCTTTTCCACTCGGAGCTGCTTTCCCAGCTGGAACAGAAACTTGAGCTGGATCTGAAATACCTGACGGTGAGCCGAACCCCGAGTCTGGAACTCCAGTGTTCCAGTGCTGGGAAACGCGTTTAAGAAGACCTTGTTTCCAATACAGTCATGAATTAAATCCTTGGTTTTTTGTACAGGTCTAATTAGGTTATTTTAAACTCTGATTACAACACGCATTTGTTTCAGGATTGTAAAACTCTTATTAAGCTCAGGGGGACCAGAGGATAAGAAGAGATTTATAATATACTACACAAAATAGTATTACTAATAGACATATAGGGCTAAAAGCTTCACCTCCTAGGATTTTAGGATTTGAGAGATGTTTGTTTCTCTGTGTCTCTTTCAGGCCACTCTGAAGAAGTACCAGGGAGAGAGGAGATCAAAATCAGACTCCATTGAGCGCTGTCAGTCCGAGCTCAAGAAATTGAGGAGGAAGAGCCAGGGGAGCAGGCACCCCCAAAAATACGGGGACCGAGAGATGCAGGTGACCCCAAAGATCTGTGTGACTGTGTCGTCCTGTCATTCAAACAGAGCCTGGAGCTGTCTATCGGAGTGTGTGTGTGTGTCTGCATATTTAACATCATATAATCAAAGAAACTATAACAATGATATCACAAAAAAAAAAAAATCAACCAGAAGCCGTAATAGTACAGTGGTATTTCATGTTAGATTTTCAAACTGTCAAATTTTTTTCATTTGTGTCAGTTCTTCTGGAAAGGATGTTTGGCCAGAGTCGTGCTATAACTCTCTCTCGCTCTCTCTCTCTCTGGATCTCTGCCATTGTGTTAATGTTCCCCCCACTTGCTTGCTCTCTCTTGAATACAAGCTCCTTCACTCTCTACACAGCCAGGATTAGAGTGAGGAATGTGGAAGCCATCTCAGCTGAGGGGGAGAGGAGGGAGGGAGAGGGAAGGGGGAGAGTGGAAAGAGAAAGGGATTGAGGGATGAGATAAACAGAGGCAGACGGAGAACTGTTTGTTTAGGAACACTTTGCAACAATAGGGGGGATTCATAACAGGAAGGAGAATAGGAAATGAAAGGTTGATGTCATGTCCTGTCATGCACAGCTGTGGCCAAACAAAGCAGGGAGAGAGGGAGAGAGAGAGAGAGAGAGAGAGAGAGAGAGAGAGAGAGAGAGAGAGAGAGAGAGAGAGACTGTAGTTTAGATTTTTTGTGCATATGAAATCAAACCACTGAATTTGAAAATCTTGTCTAAAAATTGTCAAAACAGGCAAATTAGTGATTGTCAGACATGCAGTTCATTTCAAACAGCGAGAGGAAAGGAACACGGAGCCACAAGCGGTCAAACGCAGGAGGCTTTTCAGAAGCTGTTTGAGACGCCTGATTGAAGCACAAAGCGCTCTGACATTTTCACACACGAGTGCGTTTCTGTATCGCTGATCACTGAGCGGGGGATTGAAATTCTCACACCCAGGGGAAAGGCAAGCTTGCTACCTTGTTTTTGGTCAAGTCAAGAGAAATTTTAGCTTGCCTTTGTGTGGGGGCGTGGTTTAAAAGACATGGGTGTGAGTTAACCCTTTCACTGCTATGGATAAAGAGACTATATACAATGGAGTTACAGCCCTGTGCAAATGTGTCAGAACAGCTCCAGCTGTGTCATTGAAATCTTTATATACCCGCCTGCATGAACACACCTCTGGGTGTGAGAATTTCAATCTCAACTCAGTGATCAGCTGTATAGAAACTCTCACTGTTTGAAATGAATTGCATGCCTGACAATCACTACTTTTCCTATACAGGTGCACTCTGCTGTATAGAGATCCCTGTCTGTGTGTTTCCAATGGTGTGTGTTCTAATACATATGCACACTATTATCTATCTCTCTATCTATCTGTCTATCTATCTATCTATCTATATAATATATGCTTCTGCTGTATAGAGATCCCTGTCTGTGTGTTTCCAATGGTGTGTGTTCTAATACATATGCACACTATTCTCTATCTCTCTATCTATCTGTCTATCTATCTATCTATCTATCTATATAATATATGCTTCTGCTGTATAGAGATTCCTGTCTCTGTTTTTCTTCCCAGTTCGTGGAGCTGATGAGTCGACGGCAGGGGGAGTTGGATCAGCTGGTTGCCGCGGGTTACCGCTCAGCGCTCACGGAAGAGAGGCGCCGCTATTGCTTCCTGGTGGACCGTCAGTGTGCCGTCACCAAACACTTCAACATGTACCACAGCAAGGTGCAGTCAAGCGTGGCAGCCACACTGGGGGCTGATCAAGCTGGTAGTAAAACCTGGACTGGATCACACTGCTGTGCAACAGGAGTCTCATTTCTTGTTAGCAGTTCTCCAATCTTTTAAAATATCAAAAATAATATTTCTGTATTGAAGTTGCAGTTCCTCTTCCCTACCAGGTGAGGGAGCTGCTGTCTCAGAAGCTGTCTTGCTGGCAGGAGTCCTGCTCCCAGCCCACCAGACTGCCAGAGAGAGCGTTGAACCTAGTGCGGCAGACTGCAGCCAGCTCCGGGAATGCTGGGATCGCCGAGGTCCTCCGAAATGCTAAACTGGGAAACGCAGCAGCTCTGGAACTGGGAGGAAGTCATGTGAGTGTGTGTGTTACTGGATCTGATGGGGCCCAATGGGAGACAGATCATATCGAGAGTCATTTGTTGAATTTGTTCCTGGTTGTAAAGCTATGGCAGAAAATGTTTTTTCATCACCCTATAGAATGAACACATTTTGTTTCATAAAGTCGAATGAAAGCTGCTGAATAATGTTACCTTGTTAGCACGTTGAATTCCACACGGCTTCATAGTTTTCCAAATACTTAACAGAAAAACTGACAAAAATTGAAAAAATGTTGTTGTGGATCTGTCTGTTTATCTCCTAAAATGTTCTCTCTCTCTCTCTGTCTTCCCAGAGGCTCTCTGTACAGGAAGTCCCGCCCCTCCCAAACGGCGCCGCCCACCGCAACCAAGGAAGAGACACGCCCACTAGCAACGAGCCATCCCAGAATTCCTCCGCCGCTGGCTCTCGTTCCCAGACACCCGTCTCCCATCATGGACCCCTTCTCTCGAGTTTTCCCAACCCCCACAGTCCGCCTCTTTCTCTAACCCCAAACACCACGGTTACCCACAATGCACCATCCTCATCTCATAATATTTCCCACAATGCAACATCGCATCAATCGGTTACCCATAACCCCCCTCTTTCCAGACCACAGAGTCCTCCACTATCCCACAATCCTCCCTTCTCACGGTCCCACACCCCTGTAGACTGTCAGATTCTGGTAGAAGAAAGGGAGAGTTTTCCTCCTTCCCATGAGCCCCTTCTCACTCAGCACCTCCCTCCTCCAGTGTCCCAGAATCCCCCTCTGCTCAAGGTCAGCGATATCTATGCCACCAGCACCCTGCCACTGTCGCGGAAACAAGGACTCGAGGCTAGACTGCATTTCCTGGGTGAGTTAATCCTTTTTTTTATAAAATAGTTTTTGTGTTACTTTTCTAAATGTTCCCAGTGTTTCAGACCCGATTACTTCACCAGATTGGCTGTTCCATGCATTTATACTCTCTCCGCCTCTCAAAAAGTGCTTCCTGCATTCTGTTATAAACTCTACTCAGCTTCCATTTCTGCCCTCTGCTCTTCTCTTTGTGCTGAATTTAAAGTCAAGTCTTGGGTGAACTTGATCGAGACTGTTTATGATTTTAAAGATTTCAACGCTTTCTTCCCCTCTCTCTCTCTCTCTCTCTCTCTCTCTCAGGAGGGACTCTGCCCCGTGTCTCTCCCTCCCGTCCTCCTCAGGTCCTCGCTCTCTTCCCTCACTCTCCTCAAGGGGGCGGGCTGACAGAGGCAGTGGGCGGTGTCTCGTTACTTCACTTCCTACCCGGAGACAAGGTTGCCCTGCTCATCTCGGAGCCGAGGGACGGCTGGCACTACGGAGAGAACGAGAGAACTGGCAGGTAAACGAGAAGTGCAATAGTGCAGGGATAGCGCATCAGCTGAGGATCCAGTAACGCTGCGCTGAGATCAAGCAAGTCCAGTGCATAGCAGGAGGGGTCGATCAAGAGACCTTCAAGTGCAGGAGGGTTAAATTGCTCAATCGATTGCTAGTTAAACTTGGCTCGCATGTATAAAAGAGCCTGGATCAGGTTTCGAAGTCGGTTCAGATAGCTGACTGTGTCCTTTGCTTAAGAAAACCAGCTGAAAAAGCGTGAATTAGATTTTGATTTTATTTGGGGAATCATCAATATAAGCGACCAGTGTTCTTAAATCTGCTTTTCCTGTGGAATCCTGCTTCCCAACCTGTCACGGGAACTTGGAGCAGCTCCTCCAGGAACAGCGGTGGCTTGAAACCTGGTTCCAGGAGACCCCCGTCTGTCCGGCAGGAGACCTAGTTTGAGGGGCTGTATCAAACCCCAAGTCTCTCTGCCGTGCAGTGGCCTGGAAACCCAGTCTCCTGAAATCAAGCTGCAAGCCAAAATAGTGGCTTTGTGGTCCTTTACAGACGGGCTGCGGCAATAGCTAGACCTTTCAGAGTGATCAAAGGACCCAGGGTATACCAGGAGAGAATGCCACCACATCATGGGTCGTGCCAAACCCAATCTCTCTCTCTCTCTCTCTCTCTCTCAGGAAAGGCTGGTTCCCTTTGTCATACACTCAGCCTGTTCAGAATTCCCCCGGCAGTCCAATCCCAAGGTAAGTCTTTCCTCTCTCAGCCCACGCTGCCCTTTTTTTCTTTGCCAGTTTCCTCTCTGCTTCCCTTCATTGTGAACGTTCTCTTGTTTTTGTAGGGTGCCATTTTCAATAGCAACTGTTCTCTCACCAAAGGTTTGCAGTTCAATACAGTGTGTGGGTGAGCAAGCTTGAGTCAGACCATGGTTGCAGTTGACCCAAAAACTATCTCTCTCTCTCTCTCTCTCTCTCTCTCTCTATTTCGCTCCCACTCGCTCTCCCTCTCTTTCTGTCAGCCCCCCTCCTCCTGTCTCGAAGCTGAGTGGCAGCGTTGGGAACCTTGACAAGATTGGCACCGGAGGATCGAACCACACGAGCGGGGAGGAGGGCGAGGACCAGTACACTCCCCCTCCCAGAGTTAGTACCTTCCGACCCAGGCCCTACAGCATGATGAACCCAGACATCTCACAGGTAATTGAGGATGATCACTCAGTTATGGAGTGTGGGAGTATTTAGGACAGGGAGAAGGCTGTGATTTTGTGACAAGTTGGCCACCGGCAGCAAAGAGGACAACTGGATTTATATTGGAGATCAGTCCCTTAACTGGTGTTCACTTCTTTGGTTTTCAGCTAGTTGTCGATTTTGGAGCACCAACATCCTCCCCAAACAGGTAAGACTAAATCAGGCATCCTCACCCTCTTCTCTCATCCTTCCCACCCTCTCCTCTCATCCTATCCTCCCTCCTTTTTGCTTCTCAACAGGATTTGGCCAAATGTTCTGCTCATATTGATTATGGCATCTCTCTCTCTCTTTCTCTCTGAAGAAACCCGTTTGCTCATGTGCGCCTCAGAAGGACGGTCACTAATGATCGCTCTGCGCCCCTCATCCAATGAGACGCTCCCTGTGCCAGGATCCACCAATCACAGCACGGGCACGACAATGTTGTTTTTGTCTGTGTTCTGTTGGGGTTGGGATAAATGTTGCCTGTATTCTAAGTTGGGGAAACTGGTGTTGGGGGGTTTAATTAGTAGGTAGTTCTGATTTTTTTTATAGTTACTTGGTATAACAGAGTGAAGACTGGGCGCGAACCTGCGAGAGTCTTTACCCACAATGCACATCTTTGCCTTATGGAATACAATGATCAGAAACGGTCTCTGTTTGCCACAGGGGGCATCGTGTTTCCACTCTGCCTGCCCCGTTACCTGTGCTCTATCTGCGTGAGACAAAGGCCTTTGTCTGCACCCTTCCTAAAAGGCTAGAAACCACACAGGAGGGTTATAACCCTGCAAGACTTGTCAGAGATTCAGATGAAATCCTGGTTTTGTGTGGATGTTGCTGGAAGGGTTGTGCAAGTGGAAAAGAAGGATTGAAGGATGATGCTTTTTCCAGAGTGTGTCGGTGTGGAGGGTGTGGGAGAGTTTCTGGGAGGGGTGGAGAGAGGAGGATGGGAGTTAGGATGTGATGAGAAGGGGGGGATGTTAGAGAAGGAAGCAGCGCAAAGTGACCACAGACAGAAGGAAGGGGGGGGGGGGGGGGGGGGGGGGCGCGGAGCGGAACGTTTGAGAAGCACTGTTCTAGAATTCTGTAAAGAGCACTTGTTGATCAAGCTGAGCTGGGTTCAAAGCTCAAGGGAGTTTCTTACTTATTGCTCTGGGCGTGTATTAAAATAAGATTCCATTAACTAACTAACTTTGCCAAAAAAAACAAAACAAAATAATAGTATTTGAAAATACTGTATTAAAAAAAAATACCTTTTTTTTTTTTTTTAAATAAATATATTTTATGTTTTTATGTTAGGAATAGAGAAATCAAATGCTCACTAAACCTAAAATGAATAGATTGTATTTGCCCAGGTTTGAAATCCAGACGCATTGAAATGCTAACAGTATCTGTCGATTAATTTTAGCTGGAGCTGTCATTTCTATTCAAATGGGTGTATTGCTAACAGTGTATTTGAATAACTGGTTCAGAAAATGAGATTGATTTTGTGGATTGATTTTCATTATGTTTTAACGGTACTGGTCTTCACATTTCATCCACGTTCATTTCTTCTCACACAGAACATATTTACTTAATTGGGCAGATGGGTTTGTAGTGTGTTAAAATGCTTGAGTTGCGCTGTGTGAGTTGTGTTGTTGAGTTGCGCTGTGTGAGTTGTGTTGTTGAGTTGCGCTGTGTGGTGTTGTTGAGTTGAGTTGAGTTGCGCTGTGTGAGTTGTGTTGTTGAGTTGTGCTGTGTGGTGTTGTTGAGTTGCGCTGTGTGGTGTTGTTGAGTTGCGCTGTGTGGTGTTGTTGAGTTGTGCTGTGTGGTGTTGTTGAGTTGAGTTGCGCTGTGTGGTGTTGTTGAGTTGTGCTGTGTGGTGTTGTTGAGTTGAGTTGAGTTGCGCTGTGTGGTGTTGTTGAGTTGAGCTGTGGTGTTGTTGAGTTGAGTTGCGCTGTGTGGTGTTGTTGAGTTGAGCTGTGTGAGTGTGTGCTGTGTTGTTGAGTTGTGCTGTGTGTGTTGTTGTTGAGTTGAGTTGCGCTGCTGTGTGGTGTTGTTGAGTTGCTGTGTTGTTGAGTTGAGTTGCGCTGTGTGGTGTTGTTGAGTTGAGTTGCGCTGTGTGAGTTGTGTTGTTGAGTTGCGCTGTGTGGTGTTGTTGAGTTGAGTTGAGTTGAGTTGAGTTGCGCTGTGTGGTGTTGTTGAGTTGAGTTGCGTTGTGTGAGTTGTGTTGTTGAGTTGCGCTGTGTGAGTTGTGTTGAGTTGAGTTGCGCTGTGTGGTGTTGTTGAGTTGAGTTGAGTTTTTTTTTTAACAAACGCTGTGTGGTGTTGTTGAGTTTCCTAATGAATCCTTTGGGCTGATCTTAACTTCGATGGAAATGACGCCCAGTTGAATGGGACTGTCTGTCTCTTCTACTAATGCAAATATCTGCTGTATATTGAACACAAAATAAAAACTAAAAATACATTTAAAAAAATCAGAGCTGTTGTGTTTTGCTGTGTGTGGTGTTGTGTGCTGTTGCGTGCGTTTTGCATGTATGTTACTCATGTTTGGATGAAAAATTGCCATGCTTGTTATAAATACCCGTGTTGGACGTTTCTGTAAATATCAGGGCATCAGAGCATCAACAGGAATCACACAAATATACACAACTACAGATCAACAACAACACCTGCTGTACACGGGCCCCAGTTACACAGATATATACAAAAAACCAAAAAAAATGCACGTCAAATTACATTGTACAGAAAATAAAAACGTGACGTGCGGATGCCAGCTGATTCCCATCTCGAGTGGTGAAACTGAATCCCCTCGATATCTTAAAATCACAGTTCTGACTCCGTTCCGCGCCATAATGGCGTCAGTTTTTTAGGGACCTGCGACTTACGCACCCCCCCCCCCCCCTTGGTTCTGCACGCCTGCCAAAAAAAAAAAAGAAAAAAAAAAAAAAAAAAAAACCAAAAAAATACATCAAGAGTACTAACCCAACTTTTTGCACGGGAAGCGCCGAACAACTATTTGGATGGTAACACTCGCTGACATTTATTTCAATCAACGGTTCTAAAGTTGTGCTTAGTGTGTTGCCGCCGGGGCCGGAACCCATAGTTGTTCAGGTGCAGGCCCGCGATTCACCACCCCCCCCCTCAATGGGTAATATATGTAAAAAAAAATAAATAAAAAAATAAAAACCAAATAAACGACAGGCCCGCATTTTTCACCGACCTCGGAGCACACTTGGAAGAAAGCTCGTTCAATTGCTGACTGAGAGGCAGCTGTACTTTTTGGTGGTCAGCTGACAAGTCAAAAAGACCAAACTCAAGTACTATAATATATATAAAGAGAATAAAAAGGGAATCTTCTTATATATCGTAAGTCACAACAACTGGGCTTGCGTTAAGTACGAGACGAAAAAGAGAAAAAAACGTGTTCCGACTACGAAAACGCGTTGCGTTCCGAAGAAGACGTTGAACACTTGAATGGACGACATAGCTCTGGCAGCTCTCTATACATAGAAAAGCGAACATCAGAAAAAATAAAAACGCGTACTATACATATATGTTAAAATGGTTATACACAAGCGAACAATCGTCTGGATTATACGCTAGGCCTGCACACTTGTGCCCGAACATCACTGGTTGAACCACGCTATGCGACTGCTTTGTAGGCACCAATGCTAGTTACAAAGCACAACACGAATGCTTCTACGTACACAATTGATAATAATATTATTTGATAATATGTTATTTTATAGTAACAGTTGCGCCACTCAGACGCGGTGTTTTTTAATGGACAGCCTTCCTGCTGTATCCGTCTGTGAATACAACAGCAGCGGTCCTCGCTGCGTAGGACCATCCCTGCGTTTTACGCATTGATTGTTATACTTTATATTTTTATATATATTCTGCTGTTCTCACTGCTTTGATAGCTATTTTGACGTTACCCGAAAGGGCGCGAAAACGTGTTAACGATAAAAAGGGTCCAATTACGAGTCCTTCACAATATTAGTTGTCACTTCGGAGATTACACCCCTATAAACAAAGATAGATCACGATATACACACACACATATATATATATTGAGGTTAATAATATATCATGTTTTGCAAAAGCAGCTCACAGATCTCAGTCATACAGAGTCAAACGTGTCTCTCTCTCGGAGTCAGATCTCTCTCAGACAAATTGAGATGGAAGAGAGAGTCGGGGTCGCGTCATCCTCGAGAGATATTATAATATAGGGGATATAATATAAGCCGGATATGGAGCTATGAGTTGTAAACGAGAGGACTGTAAACGCTTGATTGAGCTAATTAGTTTTTTTCCTTAATAGTTTTTAAGGGGGTTAGTTGTAACGTGCTGGCTGATGGCACGCGTGTTTTATATTAATAATCTCGTCGTAGTGTCAGGGATAATTTGGCGACGTTTCGTGGCTGTGTCGTACAGAGGGAGCAGTTGAAATGTCGTATATCGCTCTGTCTTAATGCTTCTGAAGTTCGAATTATCCACCTTTGTTTTTGTTTTTGTTTTTTTTTTTTTTTTTTTCCTTGCCGAATCCGCACGCACATCCTACTTACCCGTTCACAGCGGGAGCGCACAGCATGTCTACCCGTCCGCTGGCACCAACTATTGCTTCAAGATCCGGGAAATCTGCTGAACTTCCTACCGAAATGTTTGTCTGTGTCGTGCCGTATTTGGAAAATGGAAACCCAAAGAAGGGGAGGAAAAATGAATACAAAGCACCGGCATAGAAATCCGAAAGAAGACAGAATTTTGGCGTATTGGAGACTTACTTTGCGAGAGGGAGGAAAGAAGAAAGGAAGAAAGAAGAGAAGTTTGTGACCAGACAGGTGACAAGAGAAATGAAAACGAGGAAGGTAAACATTGCATCGCGGAGGCTGTACTGATGAAAAGTGCTAAGAAACGCGCACCAGGTCAAGACACCTTAACGTATGAATTGGAACAAAAGTATACTTATTAGCGGAGAACCACTGAGCTTGAGGAAGTCTATACATAAGCACACGATGTCCAGTATAGCTTACACGTGGTACGTATATTCCGCTTGTTCAACATATGAGTCGCAATTGCATCCCCTCTATATAGAATGATCTCCCTCTGCTTCATAGAGTCCAGTGAAAGCTGCTGAATAATGTTCCCTTGTTAACATATTGAATTGCACCCCCTCTATATAGAATGAACTCCCTCAGCTTCATAGAGTCCAGTGAAAGCTGCTGAATAATGTTCCCTTGTTAACATATTGAATTGCACCCCCTCTATATAGAATGAACTCCCTCAGCTTCACAGAGTCCAGTGAAAGCTGCTGAATAATGTTCCCTTGTTAACATATTGAATTGCACCCCCTCTATATAGAATGAACTCCCTCAGCTTCATAGAGTCCAGTGAAAGCTGCTGAATAATGTTCCCTTGCTGGTGTAATTGCACACGAGCGCTTTGTGGTTTTTCCAGATTCTGAACAAAAAAACCTGACAGCAGTGAACAAAGGCGACATCTCAAAATCTAATCTGAAATGCTGCTGCCACGGCTTCTGGTAGACTTTAGCGATGTAATTTTGTTATGTACTTTTGATTACATGATGTTAAATAAAAGATCTAAATTATGTTCATATAGAATTCGAGGCGATGCAAGACTTTTCCTCGTAGCTGTACTGGACGATTCATCAGGTCTCTGCGTTGTTATTCACTTCCAGTGAACATTGCTGTTTTTGTCTTTGTTGTCGTGTTTACAGGAAGAAAATGTTACTTCAAGACGAGTAAAATCCAACTTCGAGTGAAAAAAACAAATCAAAGTGCCCTTGAATCTTTGACAGCTGGAGAGGTAAGGTGACGTATTTCTGTTTGACCTTAGCAGCCATTTAAACCAAAAAAAAACCCCCAAAAAAACCAGTTCGTACATAACGAACAGGCATTTTGAAGGGAAGCTTAAACGATTTGCACACGCTGACACGCACACGCACTGTCACGCGCTCATTTATATATATTTTTTTTTAATATATTGGATCGCGCAAGTTTTATGCTTCCTCTGAAAATGTGTAATGCATGAATCGGGAGCCCTCCTGTATTTTGACCGTTCTTGCAGGCTCCCGTTTTTCGGCCTCTTGCCATTAAATGACCTCGGAGTATTGTTCTTTTTCTACTCCAGAGTCTACTTTGGCAAAAGACGAGATGGCAGACGGAGCTGGGAAAGCAGGTCTTGGAAATGGTGAGGACAAAGGTATCCTGTGTGTGTGTGTGTGTTTGTGTGTGTGATCTATATCTGTTTGTCTCGCTGGTTCCCCTGAAGAGCTTCAAGACTTGCAGGACGGCTCCCACAATCCCCTGCCGACCCGAGTAGGAGGAAGGGGGGGGGAGGAGGAGGAGGAGGAGGAGGAGGAAGAAGAGGCATGCAGACTTCCTGCCCGAAGCAGATCTGGAGAACACGTCACAGGCGAGTTCGTTGAAGTGGTTTTTTTTGGTCATGAGTGACCCTGAGATTTAAACCCTTCTCTTAATCGTTTAAACGAACCAGTCCAATAAGTAAACCTCCTTCTGTCCAGACCTCAAAGTAGTTCATTATCACATTCATTAAACCTGGAGTGGAACGGACCTCCAGGACCGGGATCGATCGATCGATTGGACAGGCTGCTGAAAAACTGTAGGTCAGAAAAAACGCCACTCAAGTCGAAGCTAATGCTCTTGAAATTCTTTCCAGATGGAAGTGGGGAGACATCTCAAGATAAAACAGAGGAACAAGGAGGAGAGCGGAGAGAGGAGGAGGAGGAGGAACGGGACTCTGACAGCATGGAGGATACCGTCCGATATTCCCTGACTGAGGAAGCGGGAGACAGCGATGACCGGAGCGGAGGAGAAGGCGGCCGGAGAGAGCTTCGCAGACGCAGACGTGACAGGAGCCGGGGACGCACGCCCTCGAGCTCGGACGAGGAAATCGAAGAGGAGGACGAGGAAGAGGAGGAGGTGGAAGACGAGCAAGCCCTGGACGAGTGGCTGGACTCTGAGATCAAGGAGCTGGGCTGCCCCGGCTGGAGGGCCATCCCCGAGCTCAGGGCCAGAGAGATCGGGAGAGGGCTGCCTCACTTCACCCCCAGGGCGTGCGGGGCCCGGGGACTGGTGCAGAGGTTCAAGCTGCAGGGGAGTCTGGAGAAGCACAGCGGCTGCGTGAACACCCTGCATTTCAACAGCTCCGGAAGCAGGCTGGCCTCCGGCAGCGATGACCTGAAGGTGATTATCTGGGACTGGACGAGGAAGAGAGCCGTGCTGGAGTTTGAAACCGGGCACAAGAGCAACGTGTTTCAGGTAAGACGCGAGCGGGCGATTCCTGCAAGACTGTGTCACTGCAGACCTGCATGAAGCACTGATACAGCGCTACATTACACCCGGCTAGGACTTTTCCATCACCCTGTAGAATGCACACGTTTTTGCTTCGTAAAGTCGAAAGCTGCTGAATAATGTTCCCTTGTTAACATATTGAATTGCACCCCCTCTATATAGAATGAACTCCCTCAGCTTCATAGAGTCCAGTGAAAGCTGCTGAATAATGTTCCCTTGTTAACATATTGAATTACACACCAACGCTTTAGTTTTCCATCTATTGAGGAAAAAACGTGACATTTCCAAAATCTAACATGCAACCTTTTCTGCGATATTATTTTAGTAGTTTCTTTGATTTACACGTTCTAGGCGAAGCAGAACTTGTTCTGTACGAATCCACTGCTCTCTTTTTGAATTTATATGTAGCCTTTGTTTCACTGTCTTTTTGGGCAGGCGAAGTTCCTTCCCCTCAGTGGAGACTCCACCCTGGCCATGTGTGCGCGGGATGGGCAGATTCGCTTGGCTGACCTGTCAGCCACCCAGCGATGCAAATCCACCAAGAAAGTAGCTCAACACAAAGGAGCGGCACACAAGGTAGGACCCGGACCTGAGAGAGATCCCAGCCAGAGACACGCTGTCCCGTTGTCTGACGTCTTTGAGATTATTGCTCTAGTTGTTACTGTAGCATTTCAAATTGCTTTTTGTAAAAACTATTTTTTTTTTTTCGTCTTCTGCACATCAGCCTTTTGCATACGTTTTGATTTAGAGGTGAGAGTTTGTGCAACAGCGTATGGGAATCAAAGCATAGGCGTAAAACAGATGGGAATCATGTTCCCTTGCTATCATACTGAATTGCAACCCCTCTATATAGAATGAACCCCCTCAGCTTCATAGAGTCCAGTGAAAGCTGCTAAATAATGTTCCCTTGCTAACATATTGAATTACACACCACGCTTTAGCTTTTCCATCTTTCCAGTGAAACCTGACATCAGCCACTGCTCCGGTTTTGATTTAGAGGTTGAGAGGGAACAGCGTATTAGAACAAAGGGGGGCGTTTTAACGAAGTGGGATTGTTCTGTACGAATCCACTGCTCTCTTTTTGAAGTATATCTCTTTGATTTCACTGTCGTTTTAGGCAAGCAGAACTTCCTTCTGTCCACTCTGGAGACTCCACAAGCTGGCTCTGTGTGCGCGGGATTTGCAGATTCTGCTTGGCTGACCTGTCAGCCACCCAGGATGCAAATCCATCAAGAAAGTCTTTTTGGGAGCGGCTTGCGAAGTTCCTTCCCGCTCTGTAGAGAGACTCCACCCTGAGAGACGCTGTCCCGTTGCTGACGTCTTTGCAGATTATTGCTCTAGCTGTTACTGTAGCATTTCACCCAGCTTTTTGTAAAAACTATTTTTTTTTTTCGTCAACCACACACCCAGCCGGCACACGTTTTGATTAGGACCCGGAGTTTGTGCAACTGAGTATGAGAATCCCAGCCAGGCGTAAGACACGCTGTCCCGTTGTCTCCCGCCCGGTGTCGTCACACAGTTTCCCCGTTGCCCTAGGAGTTTACTGTATAATTTCCCATTGCCTTTTGTAAAAGCTAGACTGTCTTTCTCCTCTTCAGGCTCCTCTCCCTCCTGCACTCTCTCACACTCCTAGAGCAATGAGAGTCTGATGCAACAGCCCGCTCCTCTCTCTACATCTCTCTCTCTCAAAACTCTCTCTCTTCTCTCTCTCTCCTCCTCCTCTCTCTCTCTCCTCCCTCTCACCTAGGGTTCTCTCCGAATGATCTCGACCCTCCTCGGGATCCTCCCTCTGAACGCTCTCTCTGGCCGGGCGTGCAACTCCTCGTCTTGGGATCTCTCTCCTCCCCCCTCTCTCTTTCTCTGGACTCCCAACCCTCCTTGTGCTCTTTCTCTCTGATCCCCCTCCCCCCCCCTGTCTTTCATGAATGTCCCTCTCCCCCTCTCTCTCTCGAATCTTTCTCTCCCTCTCTCTCTCCGTCTCTCTCTCTCTCTCTCCCCGCTGGCATCTGGATCCCCAACTCTCCCTGCTCACCAAATCTCAGCGTCCCCCCCCCCCCCTCACACCCTCCCCACCCACTCCCCCCCCCCCCCACTCCCACCCATCCCCCCCCCCCCCCACTCACTACCGCCCCCCCCCCCCCCCGTCTCTCTCTCTCTCCTGTCTCTCTCTCTCAATCTCTCATCTCTCTCTCTCTCTCTCTCTCTCTCTCTCTCTCTCTCCCTCTGGCACTGTTCTCCCCTCCTCCCCTTTTTTTTTCTTTTAAACTGCTGCCTCCTCCCGTCCTTCTGAACAGGAAGCTGGTGGTCGCAAAAGAGAACGACAAGAAGGTGGGTCTGTACACGATCTATGTGAACCCTGCCCGGACCCATGAGTTTGCTGTCGGGGGGCGCGATCAGTACGTGAGGTGGGTGTCTCCAAATTTCTGCACCCTTGCACTGGACTCGTATTTCATTTTATTTACAGTGCTGTGCACGTTTTTTTGTTTTGTGTGTTCTGTAGAATTTATGATCACAGAAAGATCAATGAAAATGAGAACAACGGCGTTCTGAAGAAGTTCTGCCCGCAGCACTTGATCGCCAGTGAGTCCAAAACCAACATCACTTGTCTTGTGTACAGCCACGACGGGACGGGTGAGTGCGATTTCACCCAGGCGTCAGCTGCTTTAGAAAGCTCTTGCCTGCTTTCAGGTTCAGCCCTGCCTTTGTTTGAGCTGCACGTTTTGTGGTTCCCAGTTCGAAACGCCCGGCTCAGCCCCTGACTCACTGTTTGGTGTGAGACACACTATTGCCGGGACTCGTATTTCGCTTTTATTTACAGTGCTGTGGCACGAAGCCTTTTTTGCGGTTGGTTGTGTCTCCAGGATTTACTGATCACTGTGTGTATCAATGAAGGAGACGGTTCACTGAACGGCGTTCTGCTCGTCCATTCGTAACGAACGCCAAACAAACGCAGGGTCCTATTGGAAGAGACATGAAGCAGCCATGACTCACTTGAGAACCGTCCACGAGGGACTCCCTGAGCTCCGTCCCTTGCGACGAACGCCAACCCAGCGTCAAGTCTTCTTTAGAAGAGACTCGGCACTTCTTTCAGGTTTCAGCCCTGCCTTGTGTTTTAGCTGCACGTGTTGGTGAAGTCCCATTCGATACGCCCGGCCAGCCCCTTAAATGACTAATTTAATACAAATATATATATATTAGTTTTACTGTTAAGAAGCAGATTCTGATTCTAGCACTGTAATTGAACACACAGAGATTCCAGATCTAGGCACTTCATTTGATCTTGTGCCGTGCAGCTATGGCCAAAAGTTTTGCATCGTCACCCTATAGAATGAAGTCCATTTTTGCTTCATAAAGTCAAATATGAAACCTACTGTACTACTTTTATGGCTTCCAGGAGACCGTCCACGTCTTTCAAAAAAAAAATTAATATTATGTGATGCGAAGCTTTTTCTTGTGTGCTGCTGAACCCTTGCCAAGCTGTATTGTGTTCAGACTCGATGAAGAGTCTGCGTTAGGTGACTGTCTCTCTCCGACTCTCCTTTCTCAGAACTGCTGGCCAGCTACAACGACGAAGACATTTACCTGTTTGACACGAGCCACAGCGATGGAGCGGAGTACACCAAACACTACAAGGGACACCGAAACAATGCAACAGGTGAGAGAGAGAGCGAGAGCGTTTAGTGAAACTCTGCGTGTGTGTGTGTGTGTGTGTGAGAGACTGGCTCTCCGTCACCAGTTGTCCATTTGTTTCCTCCTTGTTGCTCCTTTGCTCTCTGATCAGTGAAGGGGGGTTGAATTGCGCTAGACGTTCCTTTCTAATCCTACGGCCCGCGATCGCGACGAGTTTTGGGGTGAGGGTGTCAGTGACTGTTGGCCCCTCTATATCTTGTGGACAAAGGAACTCGCCCGCGGATTGTGGCCGTGCCTGGAGGGAGACAAAGGGTGGCGTGCGGTTGGACTTGTTCGCCGTGGCTGGTTCGGTTCGATTTCCGATTTTTCAATTCCAAATCCTTTTTTTTTAAAAAAAAAAAAAACGATTCCCCATTCCTCTTCGAAGGATATTTTTTTTTAGAGACAAAAGTTTTGCATCGGCTAGAATTTTAGGCTTGAGTTAAGAAGCTATATACGAACATAATTTAGATATGTTATTTTAATTTGACATCGACACTGTCGAAGAACTACAAACATGATCTCTCTCCTCACCTCGATCCCCTCCTCTCATCACTCCCCTCCGTCCCCCATCCTCACTCCCCTCTTTACTTCCCTCACCTCGCCAGCTCTCTCTCCTCACTCTCCCTCTCTCTCGGCTCTCTCCCGCCGCATCTCTCTCCATCTCTCAATCTTCCTCCTCTCTATCTCTCTCTCTCTCTCTCTTCTCCTCCTCTGTCTCTCTCTCTCTCCCCTCGCTCTGTCTCTTCTCTCTCCTCTCTCCTCTCTCTCTATCACTTTCCTCTCTCTCCCTCCTTCCAGCCTCTCTCTCCTCATTCTCTCTCTTCCTCCCCTCCCCTCTCTCGCGCGATCCCTCCCGCACTCTCTCACTCTCTCTTCCGCTCTCTCTCTCTCCCTACTCTCTCCTCTCTCGTCCCCTCCTCTTCTCTCTCTCTGCCCAGTGACTGTCTTGAGTCCACACCCTCACCTGCCTGTTTATGGCCACCCGGTGGTTTTGGACCATGTGTCAAGTATCCCTGGGGCTCTCACCTCCTCTCTTCCCTCTCCTCTCTCTCCTCTCTCCTTCTTACTCTCCATCCACCTAATAGAACCCCCTCACTTTGGACTGTTTCCCTTCCACCCCCTCCTCACTGACTCTTGGCGAGGAGGGTCTGATAAGGTAACGGAAATATGAACGAATCTCCCAAAAACCTCGCACTTGACTGTCCCTAGCCCCTCTCTCTCTGGATCTTTCCACCCCCGCCCTGTGCCTCCTCTGAATCACCAAACAACTGGATTTGACAAATCTCCCCTCTCTCCCTCTCGGCTTCCCTCTCCTTTCTCCTTCCTTCTCTCTCTTCTCCCTTTTTCTTCTCCTTGTCTTTTGCTGCTTCTCTCGCATTCTCGCGCTGTAGTGTGTTCATTCTCCTCTTGCTTCCTTCTTCTTCTTTCTCTCTTTTCCTTCTTCCTCTCTCCCTCACTCTCGTCTTTCCTCTGTCATTCTTCTCCACTCTTTCTCTCCCCCCACCCTACTCCAGGTGATGAACCAGAACAAGCCTTTACCTCGTTGACTCTAGAAGACAGCGATAGAGGCTAAACTCTCAACCATAACGATAACTCAGCAAGCGCTGCACCTGTGGTTTCCTCCATGAGACACTGGAGAGAGAGAACAGACCGCCGTTCGAGCGCCGTACGTCCAAAATGCCGACAAGAAGATATCAGTGAGAGACTGGCTCTCATCACCAGTTGTCACACCCCCCTCGCACTCCCCCCCCATATACCCCCCAGAATGACCCCCTTCCATGCAAAGGGCTGGAATCCATGCGCTCCCGGTCTCAGCTCTCCCCTCCCACCCCCCCCCCAACCCCCCCCCCGCCCCCCGTAAAGGGAACCACCCCCCCCCTCCCCTCCAACCTACAGCTCCTCCCCCTCCGTTGCCAACCCCCCCCCCTCCACCCCCTCTCCCCCCTCCTCTCTCGTCTCCCCCCTTTCCCACCGGCAATCCTCCCCCTCCCCCAATTCCCCCCCTTCCCAGAGCAGGATAAAACCCACCAACCCCCCCCACTCAGACCTCTCCTCTCATCTCCCCTCTGCCCCCCCCGCCCTCTCCACTCTCCATCTCTCCCCCCAAGTTAGATGTGTTCATTTCCCCCCTCACCCTCCAAGATAAACCCCACCACCCCCCCTCTCTCTCTCTCTCTCTCTCTCTCTCTCTCTCTCTCGCACCTCAAAACTCTTCTCTCTCTCATCTCTCTCTCTCTGCCCAGGTGAACTGTCTTGAGCCACACCCTCACCTGCCTGTTTTGGCCACAAGTGGTTTGGACCATGATGTCAAGATCTGGGCTCCCACGGCAGAGACCCCCACTGGACTGCGAGGGCTGAAAGAGGTACGGAAATAAGAAACGAAAAACCTCTCTATGCACAAGCCTCCCCGCGGCTGTGCAGAATGGATTTGAAACTGGATTTGAAATCGTTTCTCTCTCCGTCCTGCTCCAGGTGATGAAGAAGAACAAGCGAGAGCGCGACGAAGACAGCGTGAGGCACGGCAACCAGTACGATACGCAGCTGCTGTGGTTCCTCATGAGACACGTGAGACAGAGGCGACCGCAGAGGGTGAGCGCCGTGACGTCACAATGCAGCGGAACCCCCCCCCCCCCCACCCACACGCGCGCGCTTCCCATTGGCCGAGAGGGAGACCTGCTCCAGCGTGTGTCAAACGTGGTTGGAACACCTCGTGGGTGTTTTGTCCCTTGATTTATCCTTTGTGTGCCTTTCTAACTACACCCTCTGGGTGTGAGAATTTCAATTCCCGCTGGGTAATCAGTGATATGGAAACACAGACCGCTCTGTGCTTCGATCAGGCGTCTTAAACAGCTTCTGAAAAGCCCCCTGCGTTTTGACCGCGTGTGGCTCCGTGTTCCTTCGCTCTTGCTGTTTGAAGTGAACTGCATGCGCGGCCCATTTTAAAGTCAACAATTCAGTCAGGCAGTCACTAATTTGCCTGACAGTTTTTAGTTCAGGTGGTCTGATTTCATATGCACGACAACTCAAAACTGCAGAAGCAGTGAGGGTGTGTGTTCTGATAAATTTGCACGTTGCTATCGATAGAGAGACAAGCAGCGTTCACCTCGGTGTGTGTATTCAGAAGCATATTATTCCCGATATATATATCACGTTGCTAGCGATGAGATATTAGTAGCGTATTCATATCCGGTATATATATATATATATATTTATATAATACGCAACAAACGTTGTGTTTGTCTTTTAAGAAGTGTTGTGATATTTTGTGGTTTTGCTGTTTGTTTATGTGGCAGAGCCACCCCAGAGTGACCGGGGGCACAGAGGGAGACTCTGATGAGTCGTGGAGCTCACCAGACTCCTCGGATGAAGAGGAGACCGGACCCGATCATGTGCAGTGCATGTCCTCCTGAACGACAGACAGACACACAGACACGACCCAGGAGGGGGGGAGGGGGGGAGGGGGGGGTTCAATCAGAAAACGCAGCCTGGATTCATCAGTCACTGAGTTACTTCATTCTCCGGTGCTATCAAACCAAACTTCAACACGAGACAGAAATCGCTCTGAGAAATAGTGCAGCTTCATCGAGCTTCAGCGCACGAGACAGAATAGGACGGAGAATTAAAATGTGCAGCTGTGGCCAAAAGTTTTCCTGTGTACTTTGAAAAATGGGACAAAATCTACCATGAAATACAGCTGTACTACTGTTATGGCTTCTGGTACAGACTTCTGTGCGAGATCATTGTGCAGTTTATTTGATTGGACGAGGACGTTAAATGAAAGATCTAAGTTTTTGTTCATAAAGTTTTTTTTTGTTTGTTTTAAATCCTCTCCAATCTTAAAAATTCTAGGTGATGCAAAACTTTTGGTCAGAGCTGTACCCCCATCAAACTCGCGCGAGCCAGAATCAGCGTGACTTCGAGAGCCTCGGTCAACCCCAAGGTGATGTGTTATCGGTTCGTTCTCGATGAGGGTAGTAATTTATAAAAAAAAAATAAAAAAAATTCTAGGTCAATCAAACAAATTTTTTTTTTTTTTGTGGAGGGGGGGGGGGGGGGGGGGGGGGTCTGACCGCCGCCACTTCCAACGAACTGAAATACACGTTTTACTCTGTATTGAAAGTGATTTCGTAGGGTAAACAAGTAGGTCTTGTTCCCGCTCTCTTACTTGCGTCTGGAGGCTGGATCCAGTAGTGCCACGCGATCTCGTCGAGCTGCTTTTGTATTTATCGTTTTCTTTTATTGAGTTCACTCCTCGGCAGGCCAGGCAGAGAACCACAAGAAGAGACGGCGATTCTTTATTTTTTGGCCAAATTGCGATTTAAAACAGGCTGATTGTGTGCGTGTGTGTAAGAGACAAATTGCACTGTTTTGAAGAATTTGATATAAAACAACCTACCGAAGCCTGATAAGTTTTGTAGGACTATTTGAGACTTTATTATGTATATTTTTTAAATTATAAATGGTACAGCAATACACTGTGTAAGAGGAGTCTGAGGGAGAGGGAGGAGGAGTCTGAGGGAGAGGGAGGAGGAGAGGGAGGAGGAGTCTTGGGAGAGGGAGGAGGAGAGGGAGGAGGAGTCTGAGGGAGAGAGGAGGGAGGAGGAGGAGAGGGAGGAGGAGTCTGAGGGAGAGGGAGGAGGAGTCTGAGGGAGAGCTGGAGCAAAACGTCAGGTCTAGTAGGAGACACGAGATTATTAGCACTTATTTGTTTTTGTTTTTTTTTACAAATGCAACAGCTGTGTTTATTTTGAAATCACATTTGAAAGGCGAGAAAGATTGCACTTCATATTTTATACGGCTACAGACAAAAGTCCTGAATCGCTAAAAATTTTATGATTGAAAAAACAAATTATATGAACATAATTTAACATCGTGTAATCAAAGAAACAACAAAATGATATAACACAGAGGTCAAATCATAATACATTGTTTACCCAAAAAGGTTACTATGTAAGTAGAGCCAGATTGACTGAGCTGTCTTGGGGATCTCGTTTCAGAACCCATCTGCGGAATTGGGGGGGGGGGGATTGGGGGGGGTGGGGGGTGGGGGGGGGGGGTGTGGGGGTGGGGGGGGGTGGGGGGTGGGGGGGGGGGGGTTTGGGGGGGGGGGGGGGGGGGGGCGGGGGGGGGGGTTTGGGGGGGGGGCGGGGGGGGGGGGGGGTGGGGGGGGGGGGTTGGGGGGGGGGGGGACTTGATCTAGAACTGAACTAAGGTTTCGAGACTCAGATCCTGGGCGATGAAAGACTAGGTTTTGTTTCTCAAATACTGACCGCTTTGTAGAAGCGTGACCGTGTTTTATATCTGTGTGGAAAATGACATCATTTCAAACCTGTGGGAGACACAGCGATTGGGCACTGCTAGGAGATAGTTCTCAAACCAAGTCGTGGTGAATGCTCAAAACGTGAGAGTTAAGATAGTGTTTACAGGCTTCAGTTGCACTACCAGAATGTCAACGCTGATGTTGCTTTGAAAAAAAAAAGAGGCTATTTTAAAATAAATATTTAACTCATTTTGAGACAGTCATAGCAAAAATATATATAGAGATTTACTGAATTAATTTGCTTAGCTTTGAAGTCCTTAAAAGATACGAGGAAATTAATACAATCAGCCGGACCAGGTAGTACAAAGAGATGGATTTATTTTATTTTTTTTGTATATGGGTTTAATACAGATCGCTAATTTTGGAAAGAAAGTTTGAGTTTTGTACGAGAAGATGCTTAAAAATAAATAAATACAAAAAAAAAAAAAACAACAACAAAAAAAAAAAAAACCAACACAAAAATCAAACTTTTGCAAAACAGATTTGCTTACTCCTTACAAATTATGATTGATGTTGAGAGAAATGTACTGTATTGAAATATATATATAAATTTATATTATATATGAAGTGACTTTTAAAATGACAAAAAAAACAACGCTTTTTTCTGATATGGCTTTCGATTTGGATGTAATTGCATTTGACTTTAGCAGCTTATTAGAAGAGTGTGTTCCCTTTTTTTTTGTTTCATCTGCTCTGAAATAAACGTTTCTTTCACTTGCAAGCTCCCTTTGGTGTTGGTTTGCTTGTTCTGTTTAAAGCCGACCCTTGTAAAATAAATTTGGTTCGTGTGCAGCTCGGGCCAAAAGTTTTGCATCATCACCCTCTGTGCAGAATCAACATTACGCGAGTCTCGTAATTGAATTTTAAGCGGATTGACTTTGTGAAACCTTAGTCTTTCAGTGCAGGCGTTAACCTGTAGCGGGGCAGACGGTCTTGCGTGTAAACTACTAATCATTTTAAAAAAAAAAACCCAAAATACATACATGGGTCGATGCATCACTGACGAGAATGCAAGGAAGGGTTGCACGGCCAGATTTTGTAATTCAGTGCAGCAGCTCCGTATTTATTAACGAATAAGACTCCTATTCCATAGCACTTTCACGCATTCCAGGTTTTACTAAGGAGCGTCATTACAGTGTCAGCCCCCAGTGTGGATCAATATTGCAACTCTTAGTAAACCAGGAATCGATCAAACTGCTATCAGCCATAAGGTATCTTATTCCATACCTGCAGAGAATCGACCTCTCTCTCTCTCTCTCTCTCTCCTCTCTCTCTCTTCTCTCTCTCTCTCTCTCTCTCTCTCTATATATATATATATATATATATATATATATATATATATATATATATATATATATATATTATATATATATCCTATAGTAAGCACTTTTTTATTGTTTTTTCATCAGTGCAACCCCCATTTATCGAGTCAATTTAAGTGTCTCACAAATTATAGCCTGTGTGTGTGAGAGAGACACACACACACACACAGAGAGAGAGAGAGTTTGAAGGGAGCAGCCAAGCGAGAAAGCAACTAATAATGCAGCTGCACTGTGCAGAACGCGAGCACTCCGGCATTGCTCTGGCAAGGTAAGTACGCGCCGTACTGCGGGTTTGGAAGCGGCGTGAGAGGTGATACGCGCAGCAGAAGCAGCCGGGCAAAGCACACGGACACGGGGATCCTGTCGGGAGAAGGAAGGAACCAGCAGCAACAGAAAAGAAGTCAAGAAAGAAAGAGCCAACGAAGCACGTCGGTTGTCTTTTCTTTTCTTCCACAACGTTCCCGTGTATGCTTTTCGAGTTGCTTCGTAGTGTTCTCGCTAAGCCAACAACATCCCCTTGCGTACGTTTATTCTAAAAAATAATGTGTGTGTGTGTGTGTGTGTGTGTGTGTGTGTGTATAATCTGTGTGCATTTTTATCAGTTGATATCTATAAGTACGTTATTATGAGATTGACAGGTGAGAATGGATTTTTGTATGTCATTGATGTTGTTGGAATCGCTACCAGCGGGGAAATGTAGACTACATTATCTACATGGATATGTATTGCTGCCGTTCATTTTTTATAAAGGACGTTCTTACTGATTAGACTGACAGGTGCAAGTGCTTTGCTGCCCTAGGTGTTGCACTAGAAACGAGATTTGTGTTCCCAGTTCCTCGCTCAAATTTCACCCTAATGAAATGACCGCTAGCTTTCTCTCTCTCTCTCTCTCTCTCTCTCTCTCCTCTCTCTCTCTCTCTCTCTCCTCCTCTCTCTCTCTCTTTAACGCCTGAAATTCAATCAGTTTTACTTCGCTCTATTTGTTCGAACTGTACTGTCGTAACTCTCACAGTCGATCCCTTACTAAAAGTAAAAGGATCAGTGTAATAAGATAACAACAGCAGCATAAATCGGGAGTCATTTTATTCATTATTATTATTATTATTATTATTATTATTACTTATTATTGTTATTATTATTATTATTGTTTTCGTAAAGACAGTGTCGCAGAATATCACCTGTGAGATGAAATCTCAAAATGATTTCTGTCACAGTTTATCTAGTAGGCGTGATTCCCTATCTATCTCTCTATCTATCTCTCTATCTATCTCTCTATCTATCTCTGTCTATCTCTCTGTCTATCTCTCTGTCTATCTCTCTATCTATCTCTATCTATCTCTCTGTCTATCTCTATCTATCTCTCTATCTAACTATAGATAGAGAGATAGATAGATAGATAGATAGATAGATGTATAAATAGAGAGATAGATAGATATTTAATAATGTATTTCTGTATGCATTTAATAAATGCACAGCGAATTGGACATCTAGAAAGACATTGAAAGCAGATCGCGAGTTGCTTGTGTAGACAGCGGTTGTCTCATTTTTCAATTTCCTCTGGTTTTAAGCTTTGCTTGGCAACAGAGCGAGCTCCGAAGCAAGCGGTTATTATGACAGCCTCGGTTTATTTTCGCTTTCAGCCTGGATTAGGATACAAGGCGGTCTGACAGACAGATATTGTGTGCAACGAATCTGGGTTTTTTTTTTTCTTCTACCTGCTGTGTAAAATAAAACAATGCAGTTTTTTGTTTTGTTTTCGAGAAACATCCTGATTTCTGATATTAATACAAACATTATTAGTACGTGGAATATAGTTGCACCAAGGCAATATTTGATGAATTACAGTTTGCATTTGTACTTATATGGTCATGTTATACAGGACAATAGGCAGATATATAAAATCTCACTTTATTGACGTTATGTACTGTATCGGTTCAAGAATATGTTGTATGATGTGTTTGGTTATCCAGAATATATTGCGCTGTACTGCATGCACCCGTGCTGTATTCATATAACGCAATATATTTGGTCTCCGGATGATCTGCAATATTTGCCAATCGTATACTGATTATGCCGAATTAAGGATACCAGAAACTCGTGCTAACATGTACAGTAGCCTGCGAGCTACCGTAACACGCTCTCTATGCAATGCGACGCCACAGTCCGTCTTATTTTAACACAGTTATGTTATAGGGCTGCTCGCCCGTGCATTTTGATCGGATATTGTTACGGTCTAATAAATGCGCGGGCGTTCAAGCCTTGCGAAGCACGATGTAGTAGCGTGGAAGTATCTCAGCCGGCAATGCCGGGGTCTTTGCATCAATATGCGGACTGCCATTGTACTCAACGGAGGAAGTCGTGATTCAATTTGTACACTGTGTGCGCTGTTGAATATGAAGTATAGAAAGGATATTGAGTAAGACTTTCCATTAAGTGTCTCTAATTACACAGTAGTTACTTAATAAAAACACGTGTGCTCACACTGGAGTGGCAAACACTGTTGCAGCAGCAAAGGTCATTCAAAATGATCTAGACAAGATTCAGAACTGGGCAGACACATGGCAAATGACATTTAATTGAGAAAAGTGTAAGGTACTGCACGCAGGAAATAAAAATGTACATTATAAATATCATATTGAAGATACTGAAATTGGAGAAGGAATCTATGAAAAAGACCTAGGAGTTTTTGTTGACTCAGAAATGTCTTCATCTAGACAATGTGGGGAAGCTATAAAAAAGGCCAACAAGATGTTCGGATACAATGTGAAAAATGTTGAATTTAAATCAAGGGAAGTAATGTTAAAACTGTACAGTGCATTAATAAGACCTCATCTTGAATATTGTGTTCAGTTCTGGTCACCTCGCTACAAAAAGGATATTACTGCTCTAGAAAGAGTGCAAAGAAGAGCGACCAGAATTATTCCGGGTTTAAAAGGCATGTCATATGCAGACAGGCTAAAAGAATTGAATTTATTCAGTCTTGAACAAAGAAGACTACGCGGCGACCTGATTCAAGCGTCCAAGGTCCTAAAAGGTATTGACAGTGTCGACGCAAGGGACTTTTTTGACATGAAAAAAGAAACAAGGACCAGGGGTCACAAATGGATATTAGACAAAGGGGCATTCAGAACAGAAAATAGGAGGCACTTTTTTACACAGAGAACTGTGAAGGTCTGGAACCAACTGCAGTCAACCCTCTATATAGAATGAACTCCCTCAGCTTCATAGAGTCCAGTGAAAGCTGCTGAATAATGTTCCCTTGTTGACGTATTGAATTCTCAGAATCGTATTGGCTGAGATAATCCCCGAGTTTTTAATATGGGTGAACAGGCGGAAAGGTTTTCAGCAGACCTGCCTATGCTGGGAATCGCTAAGAGGGTTTTAAAAGCAGGGGATGGATTTATTTTCTAGGCGACATAGAAATTTGTGATGGACTGAGAGGGGATTATTCTATTGTCAGCATTCCTCTAAACACGAACCCTCCCGGTTCTGATATCGCACTTCACCTACACTGTTAGGGCTGAGACATTTAAAAAAAAAAAAAAAAAACTATAGAAAATCCTTTACATCTTTTATTTAACATTGTGATGCAATCAAAGAAAATATATAAATAATAAATCTACCAGAATCCGTAATAGTGATACAGTAGTACTTCATGTCAGGGATTCTGTCCTCTGTCTGTGAGACCCAGTTCAAGCCTCTATAATCACGAATACAGACGAGGCCGGCTCTTCTGCACAGCGGTTAAGCCTCTCACTGGTCAGTTCGCCCTCAGCCTCCTCCCACAGAGCCACATTTAAAAAAAAAAAAAAAAAAAAACCTCTGGGACCTTGAGTTCGTTTTGTGTTTTTTTTTTCTAATACAGTAATGTCAAAATCTAGAGCTACGCCTCCAGCAAACTGGATTAACGTTACCAACGCACGTTGTTTTCACAGGACGTTTCCATTCTGCAATGGGGTGTTCTCTGCCTGATTGCAGCGTGTATAGAGTCGGCCTTTCCTTGCTCAAGCTAATGCAAGGCCAGGCAGGGGTGTGCAGCTCACAGCACGTTCCTGCATTGGCAGTGATGCTGCGGTCCAAAGCATTTCGCTAATAGGATTAATCGGTCAGCTTCGATGCCAGCAAGACCTTTCGTGTTCCTGATGAGAAAACGAGACCACTTACCGCCCTGTAAGTGATGGAAAATTGCTTACTGGATGAACAATATATCGACTGTCAGATCAATGCCTGGCAATTTTATATATGCATTTGGACGACTGCACTCAACCTGCTAGTACACTTTAAACCCTGTTTCGTACATCTCATTTGAGGGACACCTACACCTATGGCCAAAAGTTTAGCATATCCCCTAGAGAATGAATTCCTTTTGCTTCATGAAGTCCATTGAAACCTGTTGGATAATGTTACGTTAACATACTGAATTACACACCAGGGCTTTATAGTTTTCTCCGTATACTTGACAAATAATTGAAAAACGGGACCTTTCTAAAATGGGACCTTTCTTTCCTACTCCCGCTCTCTCTCTCCCTTGACTTTCCTCCCATCTTTCTCTCCCTCTCGCCTCTGCTTTCTCTCCCCCCCCCCACTCCACCGTTCTCTCCCCCTCTCATATTCTTCATATGTTCACAGCCTCTCCCGTTTTCTTCTCTCCCCCGCTGGGAAAGCAGACCCCCGAGCGGTGTGGATAAAGCGGAGGCGCCCATGCGTTCGTAACACTTCTATATTTAGCTGTATCTTAAGAACCACACATTAAAGCAATAGAGGAACTCAGTGCGGTTGCATCGTTTCTGGATAGCGAGTGCTTGAAGCAAAGTGCCTGAATTTGAGTATGGTTAGTCGGGATGGTAAATAAGACTCCTATTGCAGAGCAGTTTCACGTATTCCAGGTTTTACTGGCAATTTGATTAGCCCCAGAGTGTCTGGGTAAGAAGCTCAGGTGTGTGCAACAGTTGTCGGATTCGGTCGAAGAAGCAAAATGAGCTCATTCAACTATATAGAGGTTTACTAATAGGAATGCGTTTCACGAAGCCGGATGCATTTACAGGAGAGATTTACTCTCTCTCTGAGCGGTTGCCCTTGACAATAGCTCTTAACTGCCGCAATCTGTCTTGCTGAGAAATTGTGCGTCCCCCCCGCCCTCCTTCCCTCTCGCTTTGCCTGTCACGTTGAATAATGCGCCCATGGTGTCAGCTCCCTGTGGGGTCGCTCTGCCTCCCTCCAGCACTACTCAAGCGGCAGCGTCATTACTACACTGTATTGTGAACACGCTGGCTATGCCTCCGAGGGTTAAACCGATAATTATATATATATATATATATATATATATATATATATATATATATATATATATAATGATATATATTGAAGTCAAACGTAGCAATGATAATAATAATAATCGATTCTTTCCTGTTCTCTCTTTCTTTTGCAGCTCCAGTCTAGCGGGAATGCAAACAGGAATGAAACTCCGGTGGCGGGAAACAAAGGTAGGCGACCCCTTTCTCCTTCAATAGCGGGGGGGGGGGGGGTGGGGGGGGGGGGCATGGGGCTCACACTCACACTCTAGAGTCTTAACAATTTACAGCTACGGCCAAAAGTTTTGGGCTACCTATAGAACTTTAGGCTTGAGACGTCATTTAAATCAATTTAGACTAATTTAGACGTCATGCAATCAAAAATCAAAATGAAATCGCGTAAAAGTCTGGCTACTGGAAGGCGTTATGGCAGTACAGCGGTATTTCAGGTTAGACTTCGTCTATTTTTCGTTACTGGGGAAACTGCAAAGCGCTGGTGTGCGATTCGATGCGTTAACGTGGCATTATTCAACAGGTCATCCGGAAAGTGTCATCCGGGCTCATGTAATTACACACTGCTAGTTAAAATGAGTAAATCTTTTCTTTCTTATTTATTTTTCTCTCCCCCCTCTCTCTGTCCCTCCCCTCTCTCTTCTCTCTGTCTGTGTCTCTCTCCTCTCTTTCTTTCTCCCCCCTCTCTCTCTCTCTCTTTCTCTTTGTCGCTTCTCTCTCTGTCTCTATTCTCTGTCTGTCTCCTCTCTCTCTGTCCCTCCCCTCTCTCTCTTCTCTCTGTCTGTCTGACGGGCGGCTTTTTTTACAATTGAAATGTTCTGTCTTATGGGATGTCCTCAAAAAAAAGGGGGGTGTAGGGTTGTCTTGTAAGTGCTTTTTTCTTTCTTTTTATATTTCCCCTTTTTTATTTTTATGATGACATGACTCTCTACCTCTTCGGGATAATTCCTCTCTCTCTTCTCTCTCCCTCTCTCTCTATTCTCTCTCTCTCTCGAATGTCTATACATCTCCGCCCCCCCCTTAGGAGGGAATATAGTGCCTCCCCTCCCCTTAGTCTAGCTTTCGCGGCCTCTGTCTCTCTTGGTCTAATTATATCTATCCTCTCTCTCTCTCTCTCCCCCCTCTCTCTCCTCTCTCTCTCTCTCTCTCTCTCTCTATCTCCCTCTGTCTCTCCCCCTCTCTCCTTATCTCTCCCTTGTCTTTAGCTAAAGGTTTTGTACCAGGGTGATGCCAAACCTTTAGCTATAGACAGTGAACGAACTAATTCTGCTTCGTAAAGTCGAATGAAACCTGCCGAATAATGTTACCTTGACAAGTTGAATTACACACCGCTTTGTATAGTTTTTTTTCCCCCCCACATCACGAAAAATGAGACATTTCGAAACCTAACATGAAATACTACTGTACTGTACGGTCATGGCTGAATGCACTATACAAATCAGTGGTAACCATGGAAACAAATACAGCCTGCGTCACAAGAACATTATTAATGTTCCAGGAAGAGAGAAATTAAAATAATAATAATTACAGACCGCCTTTTTATTTATCCTCCCCTATATACTTTCGCGGCCTGCTTTTGCGCGGCTCTGTCTACCTTTGCGTCGGTGAGCGTAGGTCTTAAAAAAAACTGCTAGGTCTCTTTCCTTTTTCTTCTTTATCCTTTCCTTTCCTTACCTCGCTCCTTTGAGGAGGCCTTGTCTTCCTTTTTTGTGGGGCTAATGTTCCTCCTGGGGAGAGAGGGAGTGGATATCGATCTGAAAGCGCCGGAGACAGAGAAAGCAGCCCTCGCCATTCAGAATCAGTTCCGACGATTCCAGAGAAAGAAGAAATGAGGAATGGCAGAGAAAGAAAGAACACCCCCCGATTACCGTGGGGCTGAATGTGTTTACTTCCTCCCTCCCTATAAACCCTAGAACCCCCCCCCCCCCCCCCCCCCCCCCCCCCCCCGCCCCCCCCTGGGAGAGACTGTCTCCACTTGAACACCCCTGAAGAATAAGAACATAAGAACATAAGAAAGTTTACAAACGAGAGGAGGCCATTCGGCCCATCTTGCTCGTTTGGTTGTCAGTAGCTTATTGATCCCAGAATCTCATCAAGCAGCTTCTTGAAGGATCCCAGGGTGTCAGCTTCAATAACATTACTGGGGAGTTGACAATCCGTGAACTGTTATCAAGCGATATTATTATTATTATTATTATTATTTTATTTATTTATTTATTTGTCAAAAGCCTTTACCCAAGACGACTCACACAGGTGTTACAGGGCACACTACAAGGTTACAATGCAAGATTTATATTTAAATACCGTATAGGTGCAAATAATAACACTACCAGAATACAAGATGAACTTGGATGCAACAAGTTAAGATTACAACCTGCTGTACCTACAACAGAATTGTAAAACAATAAAAAGGACGCTTGTGGGAACTGAAGTAATGCATACATTAAAGAGAGGACGAGATGTATCTTCGTGCATTGCTCTTTGTTTAGAGTCACACACGCCCCGGTGCATTCTGGTAAATGTAGTCCCGTCTGTGAGAGGTACCTGAGCACCCGATACGACTGGGATTAAGCCGATTCAATGGGACGTTATCAAGCAATAATCATCCAATAGAAGCCTCCCAGCGGGTAGAGTCGGGCCGGATCAAGCGCTTTAATGCACGTCGGATGTAGCGGCCGCTAGAGGGTGCTAAAAAGCGGTTTTGAAATAATACTGCCAAACGACTTGAATAGCAACACAGTTCAAGTTAAGGGCTGAGATTATAAGTGTAGAGATTAGGTTTAGGGGTAGGGGGATAGATGTAGGGGTTAGGAGGCTAGTAGGTACCTACTGGCCCATTCCTACGGGATGTTTTTTTTTTTTTTTTTGCTTGATAACGCCCGATTCAATCAACCGATCTCAATGAGATCGGCTGACCTGAGAAAGGTCAAACGGACTACATTGCATTGGAGGAGGAGGGGGGGGGGGTCTTTCTTCAAACTGGAAAGCCTACAAGGAGATCTGCAACGAAAAATTTCGTTTAAGCCATGTGACAACGATATATCTGCAATAAATAACCTGTATCGTTTATATATTTATAGTTGGTATTTCTGCTACTCATAATCGTGGTATTGTAATTATATGCACATGTATTTTCAATGCATGTTTGCGTTCTGTTCCCTCGATTGTTTGCTACGCACAGCATATATTGGCGGCGCTATAAATTGTAGCGTGAATTACACTGTGTTATATGCGCACACTTAGGTGCGCAGTGGCACTGACGTTGTTAGAGATCCCCGCTGTTCGATGATGATGTCACTCTAACCCGTCAATGCACCGAGCTCTCCAGCTGTGATTTAAAAAGAAAAAAAGAAAACACGCAGACCTTAACAACGGAGCACGGAACGAGGTCACGTTGAGGCTGTCTAGGGTTCAGATGTTACAAACAGCAATCCTCGGAAACGCCTGCGCTTTTAATTGCGCGTTATAAATCGCATACAATTTCCATAATTGACGTGCAATGGGTGTGTTTTTTAATTATTATTATTTTTTTTAATTATTTGAATTGTGTTTATCATTCCCTGCTGAATTCAAAAGGACAGTAATGCTACAAAACGCTCTTGCAGAAGAGTTTTGAACGAACATTTCCAGGACCCAAGAAGTCCACAGTTCAGGATATAACAGAATCAAGGCACTGTGTGTTTGACTGTGAAAATTCAACCCCCCTCCCTCTTCCTCCCGCATTGAATCTGTACTTGTATCGCATTGTAATACTCGATAATGAAACCACAATAAAAACGACTAAGCGATATTCTAGATCCTGCTCTGGGTGTTCTTTTGAGGTCGGTATTCTTTTTTTTTTTCCCCCATAAATTCTAAGCTTCGCTCCTCGTCCATTTGAAGGAATTCGTTTCTGTTTCCCTTCACAAGCCCGCCAGGAGGCAAGACCATCCCATCAGAGCTCGAGGTGAGAGGCCCAGGTGGTAAAGCTTCCCTATGGAAATGTTTCTCTTGGTCGCTGTTGGCATGCACTGTGTAAAAATGAAACCGCTCAAGCTCTTAAACTGAGGGAAAATTCAGCGCAAAGCGGAACCCCTGCAGAGACCATTCCGGCCACAAGAGGGAGCCAGACTACCACATCTTGTCGTGTGTATAAAGGTGCTGTAAAATCGCAATATGACGGTATGAATTTAATAGTGTAATTCATTTCAAACAGTGAGAGAAAAGGAACGAGGAGCCACACGCAGTGAAACGCAGGAGACTTTTTAGAAACTGTTTAAGTCTTCGAAAGGAAACGGGGTGAAAACAAGCAGGTGTTATTTGATATAACTCAGGTCTTTAAAAAAATAAAAGCTCCCCTCTCTACAATCTAGACCGAGCGAACCTAAGACACTCCTTTGAGTGATCTGCTCCATCCTTTAAATCTTTTTTAAAATTATCATTTTATTAATGTTTTTTTTTTTTAATATAATTTTTAATTCTATTTTTACCAACTGTTTTTTTTTGTTATCTTTAGTTTTTCTAATGTTACAATTAAAACATGATTTTTTTTTGTCTCAATTTCAATTGTATTCAACTGTGTGTGTGTGTGTGTGTGTGAAGCACATTGAGATACTTGTGATGAAAGGCACTGTAGAAATGTTTATGTATTGTCATGAATTAATCATTCAGCAGATGCTTTTATCCAAAACGACTTACAGAGACTAGGGGGGTGAACTCTGCGTCATCAACAACTGCTGCTGCTGCTGCAGAGTCTCTTCCAATAGGACCTCGTTTGTTTGGCGTCTCATCCGAAGGACGGAGCACAAGGAGGTTCAGTGACTCGCTCAGGGTCTCTCACACACACACAGTGAGTCAGGGGCTGCTGCAGAGTCTCTTCCAATAGGACCTCGTTTGTTTGGCGTCTCGTCCGAAGGACGGAGCACAAGGAGGTTCAGTGACTCGCTCAGGGTCTCTCACACACACACAGTGAGTCAGGGGCTGCTGCAGAGTCTCTTCCAATAGGACCTCGTTTGTTTGGCGTCTCATCCGAAGGACGGAGCACAAGGAGGTTCAGTGACTCGCTCAGGGTCTCTCACACACACACAGTGAGTCAGGGGCTGCTGCAGAGTCTCTTCCAATAGGACCTCGTTTGTTTGGCGTCTCGTCCGAAGGACGGAGCACAAGGAGGTTCAGTGACTCGCTCAGGGTCTCTCACACACACACAGTGATTCAGGGGCTGCTGCAGAGTCTCTTCCAATAGGACCTCGTTTGTTTGGCGTCTCATCCGAAGGACGGAGCACAAGGAGGTTCAGTGACTCGCTCAGGGTCTCTCACACACACACAGTGAGTCAGGGGCTGCTGCAGAGTCTCTTCCAATAGGACCTCGTTTGTTTGGCGTCTCGTCCGAAGGACGGAGCACAAGGAGGTTCAGTGACTCGCTCAGGGTCTCTCACACACACACAGCGAGTCAGGGGCTGCTGCAGAGTCTCTTCCAATAGGACCTCCTTTCTTCGACTTGCTCAGGGTCACACACACACAGCGAGTCAGTGGCTGAGACAGGATTTTAATTTCCTGGTATCGAGCCCTTTTCTTTATCCACTGGCCCAACAGACTTGGCACTGATGGGAAGAGCTTTGTTTTGTTTTTAGAATGCAACAAAACCTATGTGGAATTTGATAAGTTTTCATTATATTTGTTTTGTGTACTAAGAAGACTCTCAAACATTACAGAGTTTATTGTATTGATGAATCTTGTATTACTGTTGAAATATATTTTATTCTTAACTTCTTGTGATGATAATAATATATTTCAGATTAATATAGATATTGGAAGTGGGTTGTTTATTTGGGGTTTTTTGTTTAGACCGTGATGCCAGTGATCATTGCATTATGCATTTTGTTGATTGTAGGAAACTTGTAAAAGGCTGAAAAGGACGCTAGTAACAGTAAGCATTTTCCTTTCCCTTGGAACAACTGTTAACATTTTCCGAAACATTTAAAACGATCAAGGAACAAAAAATGTCATATCAGTGCTGTGTTTATTTTTCAGAATGTGAAGGACTTCAACAAGAATTAAGTCTTTCCTTCTCTACAGAGAATGTGATTCTGGATCCAGACACAGCCAATAAACATCTCATCCTGTCTGACGACCGAACCAGTATGACACTGGGAAAGGAGAACCTGGCCCTCGCTGACACAGAAAGAAGGTTTGAACGTCCATGGTGTGTCCTGGGCAGGGAGGGGTTCGCCTCAAAACACTACTGGGAGCTAAAAGTGGAGAAGATGACTGGCTGGATTGTAAGAGTTGTTAAAGGGTCTGCCAAAAGGAATGGACAAGTGCTTTTATTTCCAGAAATGGGATTCTGGGTAATAAGACTTGAAAATGAGAAGTTTTATGCCAACACTATTCCAAACAAGCCGGTCACTCTCCCCCTGAGTCTGAAGCCCCAGAAGCTGGGGGTGTATCTGGATTATGAGGAAAGGCGGCTCTCCTTTTACAATGTGGAGACCAGATCTCACATCAGTCATCTTCTAGTGATCTATTGATGGGGGGAAAGTGTCTATGGTCTATGTTATGGGACTTTGTATAATGTTTCTCTGTGTTAGATGTGAAATACAAGGATATATCTTTTTGTTTAAAATGATCATGGAATACAAGTAATTCTGTGTATCTGTATAATCATTTATCTTTTGTATATTGCGTTATAATCAGAAAATAAAACGTTAGTCCGTGTGATGAGAAACTGTAGATTTCAAGTTACTCCTAACATTTTATAAGAAACTTGAATTGCAACAGTTTAAGAGCTGAAAACAAATTTGAAAAAAAGGTCTAATTAACCAAATTATCAGTTCAGTTAAGGGTCCAGACATTGACCCTTGGCTGGAGATCTTGGTTGGAATGAAAACCAGCATATATATATATATATATACAACGTGTGTTTGTGTCTAAATTAAAACATTTATATGTGAATTCAATGAACACAGTTTAACAGATTGCTTGAATATTTTTATACAGTCGAAGAAACAAAATCACATTGGAGCATAGGTAGGTTAGCAAATATATTTTAATATATATATAATATAATATTTATATTTATTTTAGCACAATGACAAAAATGGCATCTTTTTTCTGTTTCTTTTTCATTTAAACTCATGGAGAGGAAAGCAAAAAAAAAAAAGCCACACTTGTATTTTTTTAAATATTCTTTTTTGTTGTTGTTGTTGTAAAATAAATCTTTCTTTTTCTACAGGAAACTCTCTCTCTTTCTCACACACACACAAAACTGGAATACGTTTATATTTTGACACATTGTTAGATTTCCAAACAGTGATCTATGCTTAACCTTCCTGTCTATTTGTCTGTCTGTGCAACGGTCTGGACCATAAAAAAACATTAAATTCAATGCATGTGGAAAAATGCCCCTCAAAGATAAGGGACGCGATGCCACTGGATTAACCCTTTAAGGTATAAGTGACATGTGCGTCCCAAACATAAAAACGATGCTATCTTTGTTTTGCAAGGAGGTGGTGCAGGAAAAGCCGGGTTTAAAATGTACTGACAGTTATCCAAACTATTAAAAAAAACACATTCTCATAAAAAAAGGGCTCCAGCTGTTCTCGATTCATCAATGCAAGCCTGGAGGTTTTTTGTTTGCAATTCTTCAATACGGCTTAAGACTTTCTTCTTAGACAAGACTATGGCTTTTTTTTTTTCGCGCCTCCCTTTAAAACCAGCGGTGTAACCTTAAACCCCGAGGGAAGGTTATACGAATTCGCGTTATATTTCTGCATTTAACTTCTAGTGACAGGTATAATAGGTAACGCATTAATCTAACTCTGCAGCTTCACAATTATGTTTGGGAATTGTCGGTAGAGTGGGGGAGCGGCTGCACCCCGGAGTCAGAAGGACTCAAGTCAAGCTTTCACGCTCTTAAGAGCAGATCTTTTTAGAACAGACTCCTTAGGCAGTGATAATTGCATTCGAAAAGGTTTAGAATGAGCTAAAATCCAAACTCCGAAAGTTTTCTACAACAAGAATTATTCGAATATAATACAAGTACAGGTTTTATTTATATGCTGAACTTCTAGTAACGCGTGTAATAACGGAGGGAGTATTTATCTCACTTCTACAAGGATTTATACAAAGTGTCTTTCTGCTCCATCTTGTCAGAATGCTTTCCTTTATTTACACGTGTGTGTGTCTGTCTGTCTGCGTGTCAGTGTGTGCGTGTGTCTCCCTCTCTCTCTGTGTGTCTGTCTGTCTGCGTGTCAGTGTGTGCGTGTGTCTCTCTCTCTCTCTCTGTGTGTCTGTCTGTCTGCGTGTCAGTGTGTGCGTGTGTCTCTCTCTCTCTCTGTGTGTGTGTCTGTCTGCGTGTCAGTGTGTGCGTGTGTCTCTCTCTCTCTCTGTGTGTGTCTGTCTGCGTGTCAGTGTGTGCCTGTGTCTCTCTCTCTCTCTGTGTGTCTGTCTGTCTGCGTGTCAGTGTGTGCGTGTGTCTCTCTCTCTCTCCGTGTGTGTGTGTCTCTCTCTCTCTCTCTGTGTGTGTGTCTGTGTCAGCGGCTTCGTCTGTGTGTGTCTCCATAGTCGTGGCCGATGAGTTCTCTGTCCTCTTCGTCAGCACTTCATTGTAACCCTTCTTAAAGCAGTATCTGGTACTAGGAGAAGTTCCTCCCTCTCTTTTCACTGCCGGAAGGAGGGCCGAGTGACTGAATCAGACAGCGGTGCGGGAGATAGGAGTCATGAGACTTGGCTTGACTATTAGTCTAGTTCTGGCTTGGCTACAGCGCTGTTTAAATCACATTTCCTGACTTTCCCCAAGTTTTATCTGCACCTGTTGTGGATGTCCTACCAGCCCTGTTCTATTATTTTATTACAGTGCTTGAAAATGGATAACTGATGCGACTATATATATATATATATATATATATATATATATATATATATATATATATATATATATATATATATATAATAGAAAGCGTTCCAATAATACAGCCACCTGCTCCTTGCTCTAAAATACACAAACATTTGTTTTTTTAAACACACAATTTCAAAAATTCTGTAAAACAAAGTACAGACTGGAATTCTCACAACATGAACAGCTACATTACTTACAGATGTAGGTAGGTAGGTAGATAGATAGATGGATGGATGTTATAGGAACAGATAATTAGCAGCTGAGGGAACACAGACACACTTTATTTCAGGAACAGCGTTGGTTTGAAACCTGGTTCCAGGAGACCCCCAGTTTGAGGAATCTGTATCAAACCCAGAGTCTCCCTGCCTGCTGTGCATGCAGTGGCCTGGTAACCCAGTCTCCTGAAACCAAGTTCTAAGCCAGACAAAGTGACTCTGTGTTCCCTCAGTTTAACTCAGTTTGTGGTTTGTGGTTTCCTAGGTTACCAAATTACTTTTTCAGTGATATATACATACTAACACATTTTGCCAACCAAGCATACCTCTGTCTGTTAATGCCTACGCTCTTACTGCATCTCTGTTAGACTGGCCTGGAAATCTAGCATGTGAATGGAACTGACATTTATTGATTTGCAGTAATCAATAACACTTTACCTTGTCTCTAATGACTGTGCCTCTACATAGCAGTTACTGAGCACATCCACCTGTTTTAAACATCATCACAATGTTATTACGCAGAGTTACAATGTACAGAATGGGAAAATCTTTTTGCACAGCTGCATCAGAAGAGGGTTACATCATGCAAAAAGATTTCCACATTCAGTACGTTGTAACTGCGCATAATAACATTGTGATGATGTTTAAGCGCAAGTGGATTTACTCAGTAACTGCTCTGCAAACACACGGTCATTAAAGAGACTCTTGGTGTCTTTTCCCACCATGCTAATGTACAGACGCTCTGAGTTAGTAGCAGTATGCTTACAGATACCTGTTACGAACAATCTCTCAACTCTGTAAAAACTTTTTCATTAAGAAGCTGGCTGTTTTTTTTTTTTTTTTTGTTAGTAATTTGCATTAAATTACATTACATTAAAATTGCATGAAATAAATTAATGAACAATAAAACACATTGAAATAAAAATTGCAATATTTACATACATCTCGATAAAAAAAAATATTAAGAAGAATGCTATCTAAATGTGTTTGAATAATGCTGAGATAACGAGCTTAACTAATCATGACATGAATACTAATTGTTACTTTTCCTTCAGGCGTCTTTTGCAGTTTTATTTTAAAAATAATCGGTAACATTTTCAAATAGGGCGCAAGAAATTCCGAGGGAATCCCACAGGAATGACACGCGAATGTCTTCTGTACTTCCTCGGAAGTTCTGAAGTCATTCTTTTGGAATTCAGGCATGGTGCAGGAATGAACACTTCCCACAGTCCTCCAGCAAGAGGGTAACTGCCTTATACACGCGAACAACAGCATTTGTTACAATGAAACCTGGCATGAATACGTGCGATTTAAATAAGATCATTTTAATAAATTATTGGCCAGACGTTTCAGACTTGCAATTTGATGTGATATACGGTAGCAATGAATAATAATGCCACGCGAAATGAGAGGGACTGACAGTGCTGGTGGACTGTCTGTCTGTCTGTCTGTCTGTGTCTGTCTGTGTCTGTCCAACTATCTATCTATCTATATGTCTGTCTGTCTATCTATCTATATCTATCTATCTATCTATCTATCTATCTATCTATCTATCTATCTATAGGATTGACAACCAGTTCTACATTTTGCTAATAGTGCTAAATTGATGACCAAGCTATTCATTATTTTACCACCAATGACAAACTCTATGCATCATGCAGAAGCATTTGAAATGCCCATTTTATGCGATTCACCCAGTGAGCGTTTTATTAGACGTGAATCTTTATTCTTTTTGCTTGTTCTACTTCAGTGGTTCCAGACTCCGGTCTGGGAGTTTAGGAGTTCATTTTAACCAGGAATTTTTATTATTACTATTAGCAGCAGTAGTCATTTAGCAGTTGCTTTTATTCAAAGAGACTTGCAGAGACCAGGGGGGTGAACTCTGCATCACCAACAACTGCTGCTGCTGCTGCAGAGTCTCTTCCAATAGGACCTCGTTTGTTTGGCGTCTCATCCGAAGGACGCAGCACAAGGAGGTTCAGTGACTCGCTCAGGGTCTCTCACACACATACAGTGAGTCAGGGGCTGCTGCAGGGTCTCTTCCAATAGGACCTCGATTGTTTGGCATCTCGTCTGAAGGACGGAGCACAAGGAGGTTCAGTGACTCGCTCAGGGTCTCTCTCACACACACACACAGTGAGTCGGTGGCTGTGCCGGGATTTGAACCTCCTGGTATCAAGCCTCTTTTTATAACCACTGGGCCACCAAACCTGCTGATCTCATGACTCCTTAGCTAAACGTGCATTGAGACGGCCCATGTCATCTCTAATTAGGATTTATGAACCAGCTTCATGGGTGTAGATTAATCTCAAATTACTGATTGTTTTATGAACTGGAAAAAAAAAATATTCAGCAATGAGAGTTTGTATTCGGCAAAATTCAAATGTTTTACTGGTGCAAATGTGCTTCTGGGAATATTTGCATAATTTTTAAGTGGTCAGAGAAATCAATATTAGTCGCTTCACATTGGGGGGGGAACTTGCGTCAGAATTTAGGTGAGCGCAGCACCCGATGGAGATTGAAAAGGTTTCTTTTTTTTTTTTTTTAAATGCTTTGCATAGAATTTTTTTTTCATCACGATAAAATGGAAAACGCTTGGTCCTTGGCACAAAACAAGATTATTGGTTTAAGAGGGGGAAAGGCTACGAGTTATTAAAAAAAAAAAAAAAAAAAACACAAACACACACACACACTAGCTAGCTAGCTAATTACCGGACACAATTTGGCACAACACAATGAATTCATTAAGTCATTAATTAATTAACCCACCACCATCTAGCCTTCGCTACTAGTTGAGTGGCTGAGTTTGAACACAGTGGTGATACGGAGGTCAAGCAAAAATGAGGGATTCTGCCCACGCCTTACATTTTTATTCTCTCTCTTTCTTTTCCACTTTCTCTCTCTCTCTCTCTATTTTTTTCTCGTTCTCATAGAAAGGACGAAAACGTTTGGCCGAACTGAGCTCAGTTCGGGAACAGAACACGATACTTTGCGTTATATGTCATTTTCAGAACATTCTCTTCTCTTCTTGTTCTCTCTCTCTCTCTCCCTCTCTCTCTCACATGTTTACCACCTCATCTTTATTTAAAGGGATCTGCATTGTTTTTTTTTTAAAGGGGAATGTACAATACTGAATTCTGGCCATTGGAATTCACTCACACAAAAGTATCTGGTCAATACTTGCCATTGGTTTATGATGCATTCACAGATATTTGGTTATATATATATATATATAGCTATATAAATTATTATAAATATTTAAACATATATATATAACTTGACTTATCAAATTCATTTTTTTGCAGTGTATTTCATTTTGATCAAATACCTTCTTTGCACAGTTAACTGCGGAGAGATCAAGAAGATTCACTGTACTTTGTTTATTTGCTTGCCTCCCTCTGCAGAGCCCCACTCGTTCTGCAGAGCATGAAGAGGAAGGTGTATGGCTGATGCTCCTCTTCTCTTTCCGGGCTGACCGCTGGGTGGATCAGAAGAAAATCTCGCAGAGGCAGAAGAGGTTTCTCCGATGGCGTAGGTGGGGTCTACCTCTCTTTCCATGGAAGGCAATGAAATCCAACCACTTTGGGGTGACCGGAAAGAGCTGACGAGGTCTTCTGCAATGCAGCGACAGACTGTAATGCCCGAGGGGCATTTTTCAGAAGAGTGTTGCTGTTTCTCCATTCCTCTCTTACGCACGCACCAGACTGGATGCCTTTATCTTGCTCTCCTGTGTGGGGGGGGGGGGGGGGGGGGGGGGAGGGGGGGAGGGATCGAGGTAGCTAGCTATGGTGACTCACCTGTTTAGAGGTTAGTTGTTGGGTTGGTCATGAGGTGTGTGTGTGTGTGTGTGTGTGTTGATTAAGGGGGGAGGTGGTGGATGGGTTGTGAACTTCAACCTTAGACTTTTTTGGGTGGTGGGGCAAGCTTGATGATTTCCTCTTCTGATGGCTGGCGGATTATATCTGTAGAGAGAGAGAGAGAGAGAGAGAGAGAGAGAGAGAGAGAGAGAGAATGAGGGAGGTTAGTTTTTCGTGTTCTTTAGTATCATGGACCCTAGAGAGTTATTTACTGTCATTTTGCTCATGTGAGGCTATCAAGTATAAAGAGAGTTATTTACTTCTAAAATGGGACAAATATTAGAACCTCCTGCTATCACGCATCTTTTCTTTCACCACTGGACCAGCAAGTCTCCCGAATCACCTTTATATTTCTTGGCGGAGGGGATGCGGGTCAGTTTGGTGTCGATCTCGTCATCGTCTGAGATTTTGAGCACGGTGGTCCTGTATTCGATCACACGAGTCAACAGGTCAGGACGTCTGGAGATCTCAAAGATGTGCTCGATGTAGGAGAGGTTATCTGAAACAGGAGAGAATGACACCATTTCATGTTTGTGAAATCAGCATTGTATAATTCGCTCCAGTCAGGAAACCCATGCACTACAATATTTATTAAAAGTACTGTAGCTGTGGTCTAACATTTGCATCATCGCCCTGCAGAATCAATCAAAGAAACCACAAAACGATATCACAAAAAAAAGCCCGTAGTAGTAGTACAGTAGAATTTCATGTTAGATTTTGAAATGTCAAATGTTTTGTTAAGTATATAGGAAACTAAAAAATGGTGTGGAATTCAATATGTTAACAAGGGAACATTATTCAGCAGCTTTCATTGGACTCTATGAAGCTGAGGGAGTTCATTCTATATAGAGGGGGTGCAATTCAATATGAGAACAAGGGAACATTATTCAGCAGCTTTCACTGGACTCTATGAAGCTGAGGGAGTTCATTCTATATAGAGGGGGTGCAATTCAATATGTTAACAAGGGAACATTATTCAGCAGCTTTCACTGGACTCTATGAAGCTGAGGGAGTTCATTCTATATAGAGGGGGTGCAATTCAATATGTTAACAAGGGAACATTATTCAGCAGCTTTCACTGGACTCTATGAAGCTGAGGGAGTTCATTCTATATAGAGGGGGTGCAATTCAATATGTTAACAAGGGAACATTATTCAGCAGCTTTCACTGGACTCTATGAAGCTGAGGGAGTTCATTCTATATAGAGGGGGTGGAATTCAATATGTTAACAAGGGAACATTATTCATCAGCTTTCATTGGACTCTATGAAGCTGAATTTTATAAGGTGATGCAAAACCTTTGGCCAGAGGTGTTCGGTCTTTACCCTATAATGGCTTGGCGTTCTTCCCTGATTAGATTCCTTACCCGGGGCTAGCTTGTCATCCTTCTCCAGGTAGCTGAACCACTCCTGGGAGGATGTAATGTTCTCGCTCTGGTCTCCGGGGATGTCCTCCTTGCAGGCGGACTTCAGCTGCTCCAGGTCCTCGTTGGTGATGTTCTCAGAGAGCTCGCTGAGCAGAGAGCTGTACTCTGACATGCTCTGTGAAAGAGACGGCTCGGTTATTTTACTCAAACGCCGCTGCCGGGGAACGGATAACGATTCCTGTTTTTAAGAAAATCTATGTTTTCGTTCAGGTATCTTCAGATTTAGGTCACACCACAGCCCCCCAGTGAAAAAAAGAAACATTTCGCCACAAGATGGCGCCATTTACCAAGACGTTGTGTGTACCCAAAACCCCTGCTTCCCTGACAAACAAAGCAGGGCATTCTGTAATTTAGCAGCTCTACTACAAAAAGCCCTACCGTACCTCCTGTGTTGCTTTTGTTGGCCCTAGGAATAACCAGCAGCCCCGCATCCTGTGATCTCAGGGTGCGGTTTGGAAGATACGGGGTCAGTAACTCCTGCAAATAACTCAGTGCTAATCCATTCAGGGCCTAAGTTAACAGCAAAATTTTAAAATCAATTCTTGACTTCACAGGGAGCCAGCGTAAAGAGGCCAAAACAGGGGTAATGTGTTCACTTTTCCTGGTTTTAGTCAGAATTCTAGCTCCGGTATTCTGAACAAGCTGCAAAGCGGCATACCACACGTTTTGGGACACTAGAAAAAAGGGCATTAAAATAATCAATTCCAGATGAAACAAAGCCATGCATTAGTCTCTCTGCATCAGATACGGAAATAATTGTGCTAAGTTTGGCTATATTTCTCAAATGGTAAACAGATACTTTAATAACTTCATTAATACGAGTCTCAAATGATAGATCAGGATCAAAGATGACCCTCCAAACTCTTCATTTCTAGTTGAAGTTTTGATGAGAGTCTGCAAGGGTCGAGCTCCTGTAATAACACATTTCCTTTTAGCTGGTTCTATGATCCCACTGGCATAACCTCGGTTTTATCTCAATGCAAACTTTGAAAATTCTGTGACATTCGATGCTTGATGGTTGTAAGGCAAGTAGCACCCCGGCAGACGCAATTCCTGGATTTAGGGACAAATATAGATGGGTATCATCCGCATAGCTATGGAAGTTCACTCCGTGTCTGGGGATAATGTCACCTAACGGCTTTATATCCTGTTGACAACACTAATGGATTTTGATCTCGCTGCCGAGGGATATGTACGGCTCTCGATTTACCTCGCTGCCAATTTATTTTATGTAATTAAGTAATTGTAGAGTGACAGAGAACTGGGAGGTGGAGCGACACAGATATGTGTTTTTTTTTTTCTTCTGTCAGAGTGATTTTTTTTCGCTGTAATCATTCTAGTCACCATGGTTACTGATAACAGCACAGTATTTCAGCTTTTACCCGACTTTGACATTCAGCGCGCTCTGAGAATTTAACCCCTCTGCTTGCCGCGACTGAAAGAGTGATCTGTTTTTAAAACACATTTTCTACAGCTCTGCTTTTGCATTATCTAGAATTTTAGGATTGAGACATATATATATTTAAAGGATATTGCTGCTCTAGAAAGAGTGCAAAGAAGAGCGACCAGAATTATTCTGGTTTTAAAAGGCATGTCATATGCAGACAGGCTAAAATAACTGAATCTATCCAGTCTTGAACAAAGAAGACGATGCGGCGACCTGATTCAAGCATTCAAAATCCTAAAAGGTATTGACAATGTTGACCCAAGGGACTTTTTCGACCTGAAAAAAGAAACAAGGACCAGGGGTCACAAATGGAGATTAGACAAAGGGGCATTCAGAACAGAAAATAGGAGGCGCTTTTTTACACAGAGAATCGTGAGGGTCTGGAACCAACTCCCCAGTAATGTTGTTAAAGCCGACACCCTGGGATCCTTCAAGAAGCTGCTTGATGAGATTTTGGGATCAATAAGCTACTAACAACCAAACGAGCAAGACGGGAGCGAACGGCTTCCTCTCGTTTGTAAATTTTCTGTAGTTCTTATATAGTACAGGGTGATTAGAAAGTACGTTTACCACATCGATGATATGGTGCGCTATGTGGTAAACTTACTTTATAATCAATATCTATCTATCTATCAGCATAGCATTGAAAAATCATTTTCTTCTGGAATTTAGATATTTTATTAACATCATGAAATTAAAACAAACTACAAAATGATATTGCATCCAAAAGTCTATATCAGAAGCTACATTAGTACAACAGAAGTATTTTTTAAAATGTATCATTTTTTCAAGTGTTTGTCAGTTTTGCTGTTGAGTATATGGGGAAAACTTCAATATGCAATTCAATATGTTAGTTCATTCTATAGCGTTATCATGCAGAAACTTTTGACCAGAGCTATAGTTGCCAATCTTGGATCCAGGTAAGAGTTAACTGACAGTAACACGTTGCCACCTCTTCACCTTTTCACTCTTTCTATATAATGCGTTCTGGCTCTTTTTAGTTGCTAGGCAACCGTCTCGAGACTGAAAGGACATGGGAATGGTTGCCATGGTTCTGTCAGCTGTATATGAGAGAGAGAGAGAGAGAGAGAGAGAGAGAGAACAGAAAGAAAGAAAGAAACCCTTTTCACACCAAATCTAGTTTTATCCACTGATCCATGAAGTACTGAATAGGGTTCCCTAGGTTTTGGTTGACAGTATAATCGTAAATCTCGAAAAACTACTCACTTCTAAATCTTTTGTAGTCATTTTTGTATTACTTTAGTATAAATACATGTTAATTTGGATTCATATGTTGTTTTTTTCTGACTTTATGTGAACGAAAAGACACAAATTCGTCCGTTTTTTTGCATTTGCATTTATTTGCATGATCCTAACCCAAACCGCAAATCCTTTCTGATACAATTGTGTACTTACACATATCATGCAAAAAGATTGGCACATGAATCACATTGTAACCCTGCGTAATACCATTGTGATGACGTGGAAGCACACGTGGATTTACTCAGTAACTATGCAAACGCACAGCAACGAGAGACACTTAGTGGAAAGTGTTAAATAATAAGGCAGCAAAGTGTAAGTAAGCGAATGTCTTAACCGCTATGCAAAAGACTTAAAGGTTATAGAGCATTCGTGGCTGTAGAGCGTTTACCCTCGTCTCACCAGCAGGGGGCAGAACCCGTCACGGCAACACTAAACGAATCTGCTTGAAACCTTGCTCATTTTTCTATTTTACGCTTTCAAAACTTTAAAAACCCTTGATGTTAGGTGTGTGATGTGCGTCAAAAACACCTGGACACATCACTATTGGATACAGAAATACATCCAGTCAGATACCTGCACGTTTATAGCTGGGTTTGTCAGAACGAAGTCCGTTTTCTGTGTTACTTTATAGTGGATTTCGGTTGTAAATAATAAAAAAAAATAATAATAATAATATAATGACCCTTCCCCCAGGACCTTGGCCTGGTTGCCTCGGTAACAAAGTCAGCGGTTGCTATGCAACAGCAGCAGTGACCGAGAGAAGCAGACTGGGTCTAAATTAATAAGCAAGAACGAAAGCGAGAAAGATGATATTAGTCATAAATCTAACGGGTTGCAAGCGCGGTGATGCTTGTTTAAGAAAATTGTTTAAAAATGGTTTCCATCTCTGAAATAATGCATTCCAATTGACGAAAACGGTGCGCCGTGTGTTCAAGCCAGGTTGAAAAATAACTTCTCTGCAGCAAATTGTCAATGATCAGCTCACATTACACTTCATGTAAACGCTTCTTTAAAGGGGCATTAAAGGGAATTCAAGGCTTTGTTAATGGATGCATTCGTTTATTTGTTTAGTTACTGCACGCCTGCGTGCCTTTTATGTCAGCCCCGAATGCTATCAAGGGAAGAAGGGATTGAAATAATCAATAGACTATAATCTCACTTAATAAATGCAATGTCTTTATAGGGCCCAGTGGGGCTGTAATACCGTGTGCAATTACAGAAGCCCAGTCTAAAGCAAAGGTCGTGTTTGATTTAGAAATAAAACATCAGTTACGCGTAGTCAAACTGAAACACGCTTCTGCAGAGCCCTCTAATAGCAATGCTCCCTCAGGCAATGCAAAAAGTGGAACTTCTGAAACTACCTGCTCCCGTTAAAACCAACGCAGCTGCCTGCGATCCTGCGCCAAGAGGAAGAACCGCAAGACCGCATGATTGTACAGCTGCGGCCAAAAGTCTTGCATCACCCCTCTAGAATGAGCTAATTGAGCTTCATGAAGTCCATTGAAACCTGTTGAATAATGTTACGTTAGCATATTCAATTACACACCAGCACTTTGTATAGATTTGCACATACCTTACAGAATGACAACACTTGACAAAAATGTGACATGACATGAAATACTGCTGTACTAAGGTCCTGTAGACTTGTTTTCTACGACTATCGCTGTGTAGTTTCTTTGATTACACGATGGTGGTGAATAAAACATCAAAATGATGTTCATATAGTTGCATGTTTTTTTTTTTTAATTACCTTCTCAATCGTAAAAATTTAAGTGATGCAAAACGTGTGGCCAGAGCTGTAGAGCCGACTAAACTACATCAAACAAACCAAAACATGATTTTTTTTCTTTTGTCCATGAAACATTTATCAGAGCGCTTCATTCAAGGATTCACGTTGAACTAAGTCGGGTCATTTAATCACTCCGAAATCGAGAGCTGCCATTGGGTTTTGCAACTCTGCTATTTTTATGTCCATTCTGCTAAAAAAAATACACAAAAGCTTTGATAAGTACAGCCATTAAAAAGATACACAGAACCTAATGTACCACCACAAACTTTGAGAAACATATACACTTCACAGAATGACCCAGAGCCTAGTTATAGCCTGTCTCTTCCGATCTGTATCCCTCCCCCCTTCTCCCCTCCATTCACTTAGGGCTTGTTGCCTTGGAAACCCAGCTGAGACTGGGCAGCGAGCTCATTTCCTGGAGTCGTTATGGGAACACATCCCGCTCGAGGATGGGAGGAGGAAACAACAGCAGCTGGATTTGGGAACTGAATTAAAACTGAAATAATCCCTAGAGCCCCGACTCTCTGTCTGCCTCTCTTAACACAAGAGCTGTCAAACCTATTTCTAGATTAATTCCACAGAGGCAGAGTTGACAGGCTCCACGGTTTGTTGAATGCACCACATCTCTCTGCTGGCAGCCGAGTAGTTAACACCAAAGTCCCGTTGATTGTTGTGAGATCTTGTTTGTACAATAGCTGTATTCAAAGGTCTATAGCCACGGATTTCCGGAATAAAACAGCTGAATCATACATTCAAAACAGGCGAGGTTGTTGATTGGTTGGCTGGAAAAAAATATATTTTACTTTTGGAATCCAGCTGCAAAGAAAAATAATAGCAGGCCGTTTGTATCTGCTCGACTAGGATGCAGTCAGTATGAGCCTGCTGTTGGGAATGAACTAATTTTGCTTCATAAAGTTGAATTCTGAATAATGTTCCCTTGTTCTCATATTGAATTGCACCCCCTCTATATAGAATGAACTTCAGCTTGTCCAGTGAAAGCTGCTGAATAATGTTCCCTTGTTCTCATATTGAATTGCACCCCCTCTATATAGAATGAACTCCCTCAGCTTCATAGAGTCCAGTGAAAGCTGCTGAATAATGTTCCCTTGTTAACATATTGAATTGCACCCCCTCTATATAGAATGAACTCCCTCAGCTTCATAGAGTCCAGTGAAAGCTGCTGAATAATGTTCCCTTGTTAACATGAATTGCACCCCCTCTATATAGAATGAACTCCCTCAGCTTCATAGAGTCCAGTGAAAGCTGCTGAATAATGTTCCCTTGTTAACATATTGAATTGCACCCCCTCTATATAGAATGAACTCCCTCAGCTTCATAGAGTCCAGTGAAAGCTGCTGAATAATGTTCCCTTGTTATCATATTGAATTGCACCCCCTCTATATAGAATGAACTCCCTCAGCTTCATAGAGTCCAGTGAAAGCTGCTGAATAATGTTCCCTTGTTCTCATATTGAATTGCACCCCCTCTATATAGAATGAACTCCCTCAGCTTCATAGAGTCCAGTGAAAGCTGCTGAATAATGTTCCCTTGTTAACATATTGAATTGCACCCCCTCTATATAGAATGAACTCCCTCAGCTTCATAGAGTCCAGTGAAAGCTGCTGAATAATGTTCCCTTGTTAACATATTGAATTGCACCCCCTCTATATAGAATGAACTCCCTCAGCTTCATAGAGTCCAGTGAAAGCTGCTGAATAATGTTCCCTTGTTAACATATTGAATTGCACCCCCTCTATATAGAATGAACTCCCTCAGCTTCATAGAGTCCAGTGAAAGCTGCTGAATAATGTTCCCTTGTTCTCATATTGAATTGCACCCCCTCTATATAGAATGAACTCCCTCAGCTTCATAGAGTCCAGTGAAAGCTGCTGAATAATGTTCCCTTGTTCTCATATTGAATTTACATACTTGGACTTACTGTATGATGTATTCATCTGTACACTACACTTAGATTTCTCATAGATCTGGATAAACGCCTACCCAGTTGTCATGAAACTTGATATTAACATTATTTGCCCTGCTTTCTTTTGGAGAATATGACATTCTGGAGGCCTGCAGGTCTGCGCTTGAGATCACCAGGCACCTGATCAGTAGGGTCCATTGTAGAGGTGGAACCCGACAAAGACTGTCAACTTTAGCACAGCCAGGATGCGAACCTGTGCTCCCCTGACTGGCAATTGTGAATGCCATTTTCAATTCAAAGTCCTGTTATTTATTTATTTATTTTTGGGGGAGGGGCTTAGATTCAGGGGTGTCACTTGGAATGTCAAGGAAGTACCCTGGTCTTGATTCCCTGCCCTGGGGGGATAACGTATAAAATAATCAGCTTTCTTTCCAGCTGCTTCCATCGCCTTATCTCTCTCTCTCTTATTTATTTAAAGGTCACCCTAGCCTCAGGTGTTCCGAGTACATCAGATGCAGCCTGGCACATTTCTATCGATCTGCACCATATCCAGACATGACTTCTGTTCTCTGCAAAGTCACGCGGTCGGTGAGTCAGTGTACAGCCACTGTGCGGGAGAAACATTTGTGCATCGTCACCCGATAGCATGGACTCATTACGTCTCAATCCTAAAACCTCTAGGCGGTGCAGAGCTTTTGGCCGCAGCTGTAGAAGTGCTTTGCAAATCAACACCAGCTTGATCTCCTCAACACGGCTCCCTCACACTTAGCTAACCGCTATAGCGCACCACCTCCAGTTAGCTAGGGACCAGGCTGTGGGATTTGAACCCAGCTGGGTTTGCTTGACTGCCAGTCCTCTGGGCTCTAAACCAACCACCTCCAGAGCACACTGTGTGCGATTCAGTGGCAGCTGGGTGATTGAACACCAGCGTATTCTCCTGGAATCCACTGCACCGTTAGTCAGGAGATGAATAACACAGTCACAGAGCTGTGGGATTGAAATCCAGCTCATCCCCCCTCCACTCCCAGTCCTCTCACAACTAAAAGTTACACCATGAAGGATTGATTGATTGTCCGAGCCTGTACAGCCACAGCTTGGGGCTCAGAGTCAATAGCCCAGTGGGTCCTGCCATTGATTCTCGTTTGGAGTTGATGTGCCATGACTGAAGCTGTGTCCAATCCTGGGTCTGAGAATGATGTCATGAATGGCAGCATAAACCGGCTCTCTGATTGGCTGAAAGCAGAACGGGACTACTGTTCTGTTGAATCGCCCCTGTAATGTTTATTAGACACTCTGATCTGATTCAGCGGACTTCTCTTTCAATCAAACCGCGACGTGTTTCAATGATAAACATCCTCTTTCACATGTCTCGCCCCTGCTTTGAATAGAGCCAGGACGAGAAGCCTGCATTAAAATACACTCGCATACGAAACGGAGAAACAGAAGGAAATTGCATCAAGTTCAATGAAATCAAATTACTGCGGAGAGCATCTTTCCTTCTGAGAGAGAAAGTCGATTAGAATGGTGCATTCGTGCGTATTTACAGCGCCGTGCAGCTGCTATCTCGAATCGCTAGTTCTACTTTAACTATTTACTTGCCAGACTTGTTCTTTTTGTATGACAAATCATTAATGCAAGTAAAGTTTAACCCTCTCAAGATCACCCCTCTCCTCTCACCTCCTCCCCCACTGTACAGGACACACGCCGCCTCTGGAGCCCTATCCACTAGAGCTAACTTAACATTTGTTTATTACGCTATGGCAATTTTAAAAAGTCACATGACAGAAAATAGAACAATATTAGTTCCAGGGTCAGGTTCAAGGTCGCCTTTACATTTTGCCAAGATGTGTACCGAATGTAACAGATATATATATATATATATATATATATATATATATATATATATATATATATATATATATATATATCATGTTGATTACATGATGTTAAATAAACGATCTCAAACATGCAAAACATTTCCTTTAACGTGTCGCACGTGCAAGGAGGGGCCGCTAATCTCATTTGCAAGAGACAAAGCCATTCGCCACATCAATCGCTTGTCTGCTGATTGATCGCCTGAGAGACCAATGATTCAGCAGCCACAAAGTGATTCAGCCACCTGCCACATTCCCCTACCACACTCTGTGTGTCAAATAAGGGTCTCCTTCCCTCTGTCCTAAGTCTGTCTCCATCCAGCTGTGTCCTCAGGTCCTGGTGTCTGTGTTGAGTTTAAAGTACCGGCTAACTTTATCAGCTCTTTTTAATACAAAAAAGTTTCCACCAAAAATATTTTTTTGTCAACCGCAGGGATCAACGATATTCGTAACCAGTGTGCCACGAGGCGACATAACACTGCAAGAGTGGCATTGACTGCGGCGGCCACGAGACTTGAGTTGCGTCATTGGCGAAATGCAAGTGAAAGAATCGGGCACAATTCGACTGCATGCGTTAGAGCTTTAACTTCGACCCGCCGACAGGGGGCAGCATCCGTAACAACACAGCGAGCTGACACAGTTTCCTCAAGCCAACATGTCGATCAAAAGGGGATTGTCTGGGTTTGCTCGCAGAGCTGAACGCAACTGTTTTGAACGCATTTCCGTGAAAGCCAACGTAGTTTCTGTCGCCCTCAGCGACATCGGACGAGATTATTATTATTTTGAGTACAGAGAGGACCTCTTGGCATCTCCATTTACTTCTGCCTCAGATTTTGACTCGTAGTGATTTGGCTAGATTCCGTGGTTATGTACAATATGTGGCTTAAATGTATTTACAGTATTCAACACTTAACCTGATAGGAACCTGAAGAACGAGTGAAGCATAATTTAAAATACCAATTAAATGCGTGCTATATCACTTTGGAAACGCTACTTTATTCCACATTAAAAAAAAATGAAAAAGATATAACGTACGCTATGCATACGCAACACGAGAACGTTACATGCGGTATTGAATGCATTACATAGGCAAAGATAAGCGCTTGGTTATACAGCTAGCATATCAGGTGTGTCTCTGTTTAAAAACACACAATCAAAACTAAAATAGTCAACGTATAGAAGTAACTTCTATTGAAGTGGAGCTGGAAAACACGCAGCTATAGTGCAAGGCACAATCCCCCGAACAGCGGTATGGATAAATCATTAATTGCAGAATTCTGGAATGCGCTGGGTGTGTGTTGTACTCACTGCGGCCGGCTTGTGAGAGGCTGGGTATCCAAGTCGCAGGAACCGCTGGAATGGTGCTTGGGCTTTTGCTCCTTTCTAGAAATTGTGAAAACGGGAATTTGAGGCAATGTGGCTTTTTTTTCTTCTCTCCCCCCCCCCCCCAGGATGTATTTCAACACAATTCCGAATCCAACCTCAGCCGTTTGACTCTCTGTGCTTTCCAGTGTGATTGCTGGAGGTATCGGCTTTATAACGGCGTCTATAGATCTACGTTTTAATGTCCGGTGCAGGACGTCTCTCGCCGGCTTCTCTGTCTGCTATTAAGGAAACGCCTTTTTTTTGCTGGCAGAATGTTGTCTGACTCTGGTCTCTCTCTCTCTCTCTCTCTCTCTCTCTCTCTCTCTCTCTCTCTCTCTCTCTCTCTCTCTCTCTCTCTCTCTCTCTCTCTCTCTCCTCTCTCTCTCTCTCTCTCTCTCTCTCAGTCTCTCTCTCTCTCTCTCTCTCTCTCTCTCTCTCTCTCTCTCTCTCTCTCTCTCTCTCACACACACACATTTTTTTGAAGTGATGTCATAACACTATCCGGCCAGCAAAATCTCCTCCTTCCCCGATCTTTCTCTCAATGCGAGACTGGGACGGTGGCGTCAGCTCACAAAAGGCGGAGAGAATGGAAAGAGAGAGAGGGGGGGAGAGGAGAGAGAGAGAGATGGAGTTTAACTAGTCCATCTGCAAACTGTTTTTTTTTTTTTATTATTATTATTATTATTATTATTATTATTATTATTATTATTATTATTATTATTATTATTATTATTATTATTATTATTATTATTATTATTATTTTGCTCAGTTGTATTGGCCAGGTTACAATCCTATAGGCTTGTTCTAGTCTGTGTTTTTGGAGCTCAGACCTGCTCTCAGTCCACAGAGGCTTGGCACACAGCTTTTGGGTGCTTTCAGCAAAGCGATCATTTCAAAATTAGGAAGTTCTGACAAGGTTGTCTATTTTAGGAGTGGGAAAAGGGAACAACGCGGCCTGGTTAAAATCAGAGCGATTCTCGTTTTATACCAAAAGGGAAAAACAAAAGAACACCCTGGCGGAAAGAGAAGTGAATTATCTGATTCAAAACGCTGCTTTTAAAAATGACATTCCGCTCCTAATGAACCTAATAAACTCGGTGTGCTGCTGAATAATGCTTTCCAGTTAGGACATAAGAACATAAGAAAGTTTACAAACGAGAGGAGGCCATTCGGCCCATCTTGCTCGTTTGGTTGTCAGTAGCTTATTGGTCCCAGGGTGTCAGCTTCAAGAATATGAATCTATTGTGCTGCGTATTTGTACTGAGCGTCTGTTTGAGAACAATAGACGACTCAGCTTCAACAGCATTGCACAATGCTGTGTTCAGAGTTGCCAGAGCCGGGCAAAGTGACACCGAACGTCACCCTGATAAGCCGCCCTAAGAGATATAGAGATACAGAGATACAGAGAGAAAGAGAGATACAGAAAGAGAGAGAAAGAGAGGGAGGGAGAGATTACGAGCCTGTACAGCAAGTCCAAGCACAGAAATGCTGTGTATAATATATATATATATATATATATATATATATATATATATATATATATATATATATATATACACACACACACACACACAAAATAAATGAAGAAGGTCGAAATACTCAAAAGGAGAAATGCTCCTGAGAAAGTCTGCAAGCCAAAAACATCAAAGCACCTTTCCATTAGTGGGTGTTTTCTTTTATTTTATAATTGTTGTTGTTGTTGTTTTGAGGAACACTTAATCAGAGACACAATGTAAATTGTTACCAGTTTTTTTTTCAGTTCAAGTAAAATAGCCCAGCTGTTAGAATCCATCGTGTTTGATTGGTCGCTGGTTGAGAGTGGATGTTTTTTTTTTTAATGCAGACTCTTGCCATGTGACTCATTTCCGCTTCTAGGCAATAAATCATTTTCTTTAAAAATAAATTGAAGGTCACTATAAAAACCGCTTGGATTGGCTAGTTTCACTTCAAAGTCTTCTGACTTGTAGATTCCTTGACTTGGCAAATCCCGCGCTGATCACATTGAAGTACTTCCTGAGTTTCATTGTGGTCTCCGCATAGTCAAAAGAGCGCCGTGTCCCTGGAGAGCCTCCAGTAAGAAGGGAGCAAGCGGAGCAATCCCAGAGCGTTGGGAGACGGGTGGAACTGGATCTATGTCGCCTCAAACGGGACTTTATTGCAGTCTTTAAAATCTTACAAAGGAAATGACCAAGTTAAACTTAAGCACAGTAACCAGGACCGGAGGAGAGAAATTCAGGATAGAGGGAAGGAGACACTCCTTGCGAGAGAGAGAGAGAGAGAGAGAGAGAGAGAGTTGAGAGGATGGAATGGGTTACCCAATAGTTCCATCTCCTTTACAGCAACGTATAGCAATTGCAATGTCGCGGTTTACCGCTGGAGGGTAGTAGAGTAAAGCTGATAGATTCCGTGTTACGTGCTACGTTCTCAGCTTTATTGACTGGAGCTGCTCACTCTTGCAACCTGTTTTTGTCCACATCAGCTGTAGGCATGTCTCTCGTTTGTTGAACAGTGAGGTGCATAGCTCACATACCCTAGTCTCTTGTAAAGCGCTTTGTGATGGGGGTCCACTATGAAAGGCGCTATATAAAAATAAAGATGATTACATTATTAAAATGATATCGCGTAGAAATGCACCACCGAACTAATACCCCCCCCCCCCCCCCCGTGACAAAATAGGCAGTAAACAGGAGTCGAGGCGTAGAGGGTGGGGCTCAGATTTCAACCCCCACGCTGTTATTAATAACTGCTTTCTCCACTTTCAGTTTGGAAAGTAATATCAGTCCGTATATTATTCCCTCGCGTAACTTGACTCGTCCTCTTCGGAGTTCTATTAAGGCCTGGCATAATGCTGGCTGTTCTTTACGCTTTATCATACAGAGGGAGCGGCAGGGCTGTGCGTAAACTGACACAGATTGAAAAAATGTGACAAAATTGAGCAAGGTATACCGTACTACTGTAGTGGTTTCTGATATAGACTCTTGCAATACCATTTTTATAGCCTCTTTGATTGCATAAACAAAACATCTCTGTAAATCGCTTTGGATAAAGGCGTGTGCTAAATGACTTTAATAATAATAATAATAATAATAATAATAATAATAATAATAATAATAATAATAATAATAATAATAATAATCCGTCTGCGTGAACACAAGTTCAACGAATCTAGAATCTGCAGATTGAAACAGCCAATCGTATACCAGAACCGCTTTAGAACACGGTCCGGGAATAGCCGAGAAAATCCAAAATTCCTGAATATCCCAGACAAGAATCCCAGCGCCACCGCAGCTGATTTAGGACTGAGGTAATAACTCGAAACGCCCTGCAAGACATTGCAACAACAGATACATGTAACATACTGACAGGGATAAAGAGATGGGGTGGGGGGTGGAACATATACAGTCGCGTGTGGCTCCGTGTTCCTGTTTATCTGACTATTTGAAATGAATTGCATGCGCGGCCTATTCAAGTCATCGACGAGGCAATCATTCATTTGCCTGGCCAGTTTTCCAAGATGTTAAGTTCCAATGGTTTTGGTTTCAAACCCAACAACTAATCAAAACGGCAGAAGCAATCTGTGATGGGGTGGGGTTGACCGGAACCCCAGACCCCGATTGAAAACGATACATTGTTGCTGTCGTCCATATCCTTTCAACTCACATCGATTCCAGCTCGATGAGTCCCGCCAAACTTCCAATGCGCTTTTCTTTTTTTTAGCCAGAGCAGCCCCTTCAAAACTTAATATGGCAAAGAGGTCGGAGCCAGACAGAGTGTGAAACGGAGATAGAGGGAGGCCAGCTATCCGTGTCAAACATAGCTCTCGCCCCCCCCTCTCTTCTCCCTCCCCCTTTTCCCCTCGCCTTTTTTACCCAGCCCACACACCCTCCTCTCTTCTCACACTTTTTTGGTCCCCCGTCCCCAGAACGGTCGCTACTTTCGTACTGTGAGGACCAACCCCCGCCTCCCTCCCTCCCTCCCATCCCGTCCTGGTTGAGAGAGAACATTAATGGCACCTTGAAACTCTTCTCAAGCACCCCAACAAAAACAGTCAGTTTTTTTGTTTGTTTGTTTTGTTTTTGTTTTGTTTTGTTTTTTTGACAGGAGAAAACGTAAACAAGTTTGAAAGGTAATTTAACTGCGGCGTCTAGTCATGAAGTTAGCCTGGCTGCTTCTCGCGGCTCTGTGCCTCTTCTCCTGCGGGGTCGGGAGGGTCTGTCAGGCGGAAGAAGGGCTCGATTTTCCCGAGTACGATGGCAAGGACCGCGTGCACGACCTCAACACCAAGAACTTCAAGGCTATCATGAAGAAATATGACGTCATGGTCATTCTGTACCACGAACCCGTGGAGAGCGACCGCGCCTCCCAGAAACAGTTTCAGATGGAAGAACTCATTTTAGAGGTGCTGGCGTCTGTGTGTCTGTCTGCCTGTTAATAATAATAATAATAATATATAATAATTATTCTATATAATAATATAATATTATGCATATATGTATTATTTATCCAAGGCGACCTCAGTCAGTCTAGACTTAAATAATTACAAAAGATATATATATATATATATATATATAGATTATTACATTCTATTATGATATATATCATATTATATATATATCATAATATATATATAGATATATAATATACTATAAACCCTAATATATTAGTCTTACATGACATCCTGAAACCCCTAACACGTTATTGAGTCAGGACAGGACATCCTGAAAATATCATGGAAGGTTTGCGTGAATTAAAGGGTTTATTAGTTCACATGGATTCTGTTGCGCTAACAGGTGTCGACCCTGCTCTATAACGGCGTTCTATCCATATACAGCTCTGTCCAAAAGCTTTGCATCACCCTATGGGATTAACTATTCACAGAGTCTTGCTCAGTAAGGCTACGTTAACACATTGAATTATATACCACCGGCTGTGTAGTTTTCCCCATATACTTAACTGACAGAAATGTGACATTGCCAACTCTAACATGAAATGCTTACTGTGTCACAGTTATGGCTCCCGGTAGAGTTTTATGAGATTTCATTTGGTAGTTTAATTGATTACACGACGTTAAATAAAATATCTGGATTCCATATAGATTTATTTTGTCTGTATATGGAAATAACTGTACGACAGTTCTTTCCTGAGTGAAAATGGTTTGTTTTCAGAAGCACTTTTGAAGAAGTCTCCCTAATGCTTCCTTAGTCAGGTCTGTTCTGTCGGGACCCATTGCAGTCAACTGCTCTACAGGGAGCTTCAGTCAACCTTTTGGCGTGTCTACTGTAGACAAATATTTCAGTACCTCTTAAAGGGGTAACGACCACGCGTAATGAGGGTTGTTACAAGTTTTGCGTAATTTAATTTCAACTGTATGAAACGTTTTGAATCAGAATTTTAGGATTTATATAAATGATCTCGCAAAAGTCTACCGGAAACCATAACAGTGGTATTTCATGTTAGATTTCGAAATGTCAGATTTTTTCTGTTAAGTATCTGGAAAACTAAAAAAACAACGCAGCGTGCAATTCAATATGTTAACGTAACATTATTCAACAGGATTCACTCGACTTCATGAAGCGAAATTAATTCATTCTGTAGGGCGAGGATGTAAAACTTTTGGACCAAAGCAACAGCGGCACATCAATGAAAGACTTTTTCTGTACAAAGAAAGGAGGCTCCAAAAAATTCCCCCAAGTTTGATTAAAGCTATCAGTCTCGTAGATCTGAAGCAGCAGTCGCGGAATGGTAAGAGTTAATCATCCACACTGCTGTCCGAAGCACTCATCCCTTATCCCCTCGGCTTCATACTGGAAACAGGTGGCAGATGCGCCAACAGCACTTTGAATCTTAGCCTGGAGAGTTATCAGATACACAACAAAACGCGCAACACCAAACTCTATCTCCGGGAAAACTGGACCGATCGAAGACTTTGAAACGAAAAGTGATTTAAACTATAAGGTTTCTTTTGGCGTTTCTAAATATATCGCTGGGGGTTTATAGCTATTATAAACAAGCTGCATGTTCATAATTTCCAAATAGCCCCTTCATATATTCTATTCCTGTACCACTCCGACCGCACGTTTAGCATCAGTCTTTATAGAATGAACTAATTTTGCTTCATGAAGTCAAATCTGCCGAATAATGTTACGCTTCTGACAATTATTTTTTTTTTAATTATGTCTCAATCCTAAAATGACGCTACACTTTGTGGGCATTACCGAGGGTGCTGAATTGTTACTCAAAATACTGGTCCTGAAACGCATGAATAATGTAATTGTGTGTGTGTGTGTGTGTGTGTGTGGTGTGTGTGTGTGTGTGTGTGTGTGTGTGTGTGTGTGTGTGTGTGTGTGTTTATTAAAATTATATGTGTGTGTTATGCTTGTAGGTATTTTGTCCTGCTAATTTATTGCTTAGTTATCATGAGATATTCCAGGATTTTTAATTAAACAACAGATTTCTGTTCCAATGTTTGATTATATTGGCTTTTATTTCGCTGTGTCATTACATTGCCATAGAGACAGTCTGGTTAGTGCAGTGATGTATCTTACTGTAAATTCTTTAAGAGAAGACTCGGTTCTTTGCTGGCCAGTGTAATGCAAATGGGTCGAATCTCAAGATTAAAAACACACTGATCTCACTTAGCTATTTCAAGTAATCGTGGCTAAATAATAATAATAATAATAATAATAAAATAATAATAATAATAATAATAAATCTCAGCCACTTCACATTTTCATTCACACCATAGACCTCGAGTGTGCGGTTTTATAAGAAACACACACACACACACACACACACACACACACACACACACACACACAGTCAGTTTAAAACACGACAGTTTGGTGTACTACTTCAGATTAAAGGACGTTCTCGGTTTCTAAGGGTTGTTTTCGGGTTATCCGTTTGCACTCCCTGGGTCGTTCCACCTCAGCAGTGACGTCCCTGACTAAAAGAAAGCACGTCAGTCAATACGAGGAAGCAGCTGACTGGCTACTGACAAGCAGGCGAATTGGGGGCGGGAGCAAGTTGGCTCTCTAGACCACAGAGTGAAAGCAGGGCTTGCAAAAACAAGAACGTCTTTAATCAAACTGTGCACGCGAGTCCTAGTGTGTGAGGACGAGTGGATGTGCATCAGAAATCGCATGCAACTCTTTCATCAGCTACCCTGACTTTAACCGCTAGTGGTCGGCAGGCTGCTCCAGTGGTCTAGGAGAGATAATTGCGCGAATCTATAGCAAGTGGTTTAAGTTGAAACTCAGCGTGGTAGCGTTCGTTCAAATGACCACAGGTGCGGATACTGTATAGGTTCAAACGCATAGCTCGTCACTTGTGGCATTGCTAGTGTTGCAGCTTGCAGTGTCTGGCAATGCAATTGAATTATGTCCTATAGGGTAATAAGGCAGGAGGAGGTGCGGTATTGTGTTGTTTATTATTGTGTTCTCCCTTTAGTGTTGAAGGATTAGGTTGAGTGGCGTCTCTCCTCAATACTGGTGGCGTGTTTGTTATGAGTGACACGACTAATCAGATCGTGTTACCCAGTGATAAGTCTGGCGATGTACAGCTGTGGCCGAAATTCTAAGGGTATGTTTGTGGAGACAGGGCTGCTCAGGGGAGCCTCTGTGCGGCTTGGAAACTGGATTTCAGGAGACTGGGTTTCAGGCCACTGCGCGGCACAGCAGACAGGGAGACTTGGGGTTTGATACAGTCTCCTCAAACTAGTTGTCCCGCCGGACGGGGGTCTTCTGGAACCAGGTTTCAAGTCGCCGCTTCGTGTTCCCTAGGCTTTAGAGTACAGCTTGTCTTACCAGTGAAATAACCCCCGCCCCTTCCAGGGCCGCCTTCATTGCCAATAACCAACCAGCTGCTTCCCCTTCTGACTGACGCGCTTTGTAGCCTGTAAGATGCTTGGATTCAGAAGCCACGTTGTGCTTTAAATCAGGCGTCCTAAACTCCTGCGTTTCACGGCGTGTGGCTGCGTGTTCCCCTTTTCTCTCACTGTTTGAAATTAACTGCACCTGTGGCTTATTAAAGCCGTCAATTCAACTGGACAAGCGCTAATCTGCCTGACAATTTTACCAAGATTTTCAGTTCCAGTGGTTTGATTTCAGCCAGTCAAAGCTACGGAATCAACGCGGCGTTCGAATACATTCGCACACGCTGCTGTATCACGCATGTCATCTGTTTTATTTATAATCTCCCAAAACCTATAAACAGCTTCCAAACAGAGGCGCCTGATCTGGTATAACAGGACATCTGTTGTAGGCAGTTGGGTTCGGTTCGTCCCCCCCCCGCCCGTCCTCACCCAACCCACTCGAGTTCAAGTTCAGTAATATATATATATATATATATATATATATATATATATATATATATCTATATATCAGATATATATATATATATATCATATATTTGAGTAAAACGTAGAATAAACTCATTTTGCTCCATAAAGTACTAAACTGTTGTCCAGTCGCTGTGCGTGTTTGCCTGTCCGTGCTGTGTACTCGAAGGAGATCTCCATGGATAATTCCTTCACGTTTGCTGAGGGCAGTGTTACCGAATGCTGCCTCAGTAGTACTGTACGTGTCAGCATAACCCCTGCAATGCAGTCCTAGTGCCATGACCCAGAAAATAGCCAGGGGATGGAATATGCGTGTGCCTCTAAATTTATCTGCATTGCTGCTGACTAGCAGCGCTGGGTAACGAGAGCCTATATTTAGGGCAATGTGATTTACTGAGATCGCGATTCTGCCCATTCAGACAACCCCCACCTCCACCGCTCCACCCTGCGCTCAGCTCTCCTGCCCTCTGGTGGCGGCAGGGTGGAACTGCGCGCTGTTCTGTTTTAAAAGGCACCAACTCTGGTCAAAGGTTTGTAGAACGGACTCCTTTTGCTTAATGAAGTCAGACCTGCCGTACAACGTTACGTTAACACGTTGGATTCCGTACCAGCGCTTTGTGGTTTCCCCCATATTCTTAATGGGACGTTTTGGATATCAAACTTTTATGGCTTCCGGTAGACTTTATTTTTTTTTCCGAGATCATTTTGTAGTTTCTTTGATTGCATGATGTAATATAACATATTTTAATTGTGTTCATGTATTTTATTTTATTTTTTATATTTAAAATTATGTCTTAATCTTAAATTTCTAGGCGATGCAAAACGTTTGGACAGAGCTGTAAATGCATTTCTCCAACGTCATTTTCAGATATAGCCGGAACACAGTTTGAGGCAGCATGGTAGTGAAAACTAGCAAGGAGGGTCATTACAGTCCTGGAAACGCTGGGCCCTCGCTCTCTCTCTCTCTCTCTGTGTGTGTCTCTGTGAGTGTGTGTGTGTCTGTGAGTGTGTGTGTGTGTGTGTGTGTGTGTGAGAGAGAGAGATGCGGTTAATATGAACAGCTACTGCAGCGTTCTACTAGATACGAGATCCCTTTACACACAAATGCTCGCTGACCCTCACCCCTACACTATACAGAAATCGCCCCTTTGTCAATCTGCAGCTATGGGGAAAGATTTGTACCGCCTACAATTTTAAGATGGAGACATTTATTTATTTGTTTTAAAACAATATGAACATAATTTAGATTTTTTTATTTTACAGCATGCAATTGTAAGAAACTACAAAGTGATATCGCAAAAAAACCCAATCTCTATACCAGAAGCCATAATAATAGTACAGTTGTATTTCATGTTAGATTTGAATTTTTTTTTTAAATGCATCACGTTAAGTAACTGGATTCTTAATTAATTCTATAGCGTGATGCAACACTTTTGGCCAAGAGCTGTATTCTGGAAGTTCTAAACTGCATAATATTTGTATGGCTACTATTATTAATATTACTGCTTAAATATAAACATCACTCTAAAAACACGACTTCTCTTTACAGCTGTTAACTAACAGAGCTGCCTTGACCTATCAGGTATGTTCCAGGAGCCCGCCTTGAGCTGTCCCCGCTGCCTCCAGAGCCACGCTCGCATTCCCCCAGCATCCCAAAGGCGTTCTCTGCATTGCAGGCTGCTAATGCACTCCAGCGCTGCTCTGACTGCAAGGCAAACCTGGGGTCAATTCCAAAAATTCCAAATTCCAAATTCCCAATTCCAGCAGCACTGTTTTGCTGAAACCATCGTTCTAATTCCAATGCCAGTGACGAATGCAGGTGTAATCAAACTGTAATCGATCAATCGCACGGTTGGACGATGATTATTACACTTACGAAGTTCAGCTATCATTACAGTTGGATCGCAATAGCTGTTGATTTACACAATTGCCCTTAACGGAGGGGGGGGGGGGTCCAGATGCGGTTACTTCAAGATCTAGCGCTGTTTTTATTCCAACTAAGCTCTGAGTCACTTCACTGTAGCCTTCATTGTACTAACTAGTTACTCACTTGAACTAACTAGTTACATCATTTTCCAGCTGACTTGAAATCTGCAACTGTTTAAGAGCATAAGGTAAAACGTTTAGCCAGAGCTAAAGTTACAAAAATAAAGTGGCGTTTTTCTTATAAAAAAATGACAGGGCATTAACAGTGTTAAATCTATTTAGGGAACGTGATTGATTGCATATATTTATTCCAGACGCAGAGCAAGATACTGTAAAAGCAGATCAACATTTACAAGGCCAAATGCAAGCAGATAATCATCTGTTTTTGGCACCTGTCTCCGCGTCGCTCTCGTTTAGCTGCTGTCCCGCCTGCTCGATCCCCAAGCAAATCGCTCCCAATTGGCGGATGCAGGTGCCCGTTACAAGCTCCAATTTCAACAGAATTAGAAAGTGCAAAACCAGCAGCAGCACGGGCTTTAACTTGTAAGGGCCGAAATGTGTGCTGTTGCTGGGCTCGCGCGTATAATTCCGTACCGAGTGAACCTTTCCAGCGACAGGCCAAACGTTTTGCATCATCCTAGAATTTTAGGTTTGAGACGCCAAATTTAAAAAAATCCATATATATATATATATATATATATATATATATATATATATATATATATATATATATATATATATAGTTTGGATATACTAGCATGATCGTGTAATGAAATAAATAATAAATACAAATGTATTATCTACCAGCCATCTAGTCGTGTAATGAAAATAAATAAATAAATACAAAATTATGTCGTAAAAGTCTACCGGAAGCCATAATAGTAGTACAGTGGTATTTCATGGTAGATTTTGGAAATGTGATATATTTTGTTGTCAAAACTACAAAGCGCTGCGTGTGTGGAATTCAATATGTTAACAAGGGAACATTATTCAGCAGCTTTCACTGGACTCTATGAAGCTGAGGGAGTTCATTCTATATAGAGGGGGTGCAATTCAATATGTTAACAAGGGAACATTATTCAGCAGCTTTCACTGGACTCTATGAAGCTGAGGGAGTTCATTCTATATAGAGGGGGTGCAATTCAATATGTTAACAAGGGAACATTATTCAGCAGCTTTCACTGGACTCTATGAAGCTGAGGGAGTTCATTCTATATAGAGGGGGTGCAATTCAATATGTTAACAAGGGAACATTATTCAGCAGCTTTCACTGGACTCTATGAAGCTGAGGGAGTTCATTCTATATAGAGGGGGTGCAATTCAATATGTTAACAAGGGAACATTATTCAGCAGCTTTCACTGGACTCTATGAAGCTGAGTGAGTTCATTCTATATAGAGGGGGTGCAATTCAATATGTTAACAAGGGAACATTATTCAGCAGCTTTCACTGGACTCTATGAAGCTGAGGGAGTTCATTCTATATAGAGGGGGTGCAATTCAATATGTTAACAAGGGAACATTATTCAGCAGCTTTCACTGGACTCTATGAAGCTGAGGGAGTTCATTCTATATAGAGGGGGTGCAATTCAATATGTTAACAAGGGAACATTATTCAGCAGCTTTCACTGGACTCTATGAAGCTGAGGGAGTTCATTCTATATAGAGGGGGTGCAATTCAATATGTTAACAAGGGAACATTATTCAGCAGCTTTCACTGGACTCTATGAAGCTGAGGGAGTTCATTCTATATAGAGGGGGTGCAATTCAATATGTTAACAAGGGAACATTATTCAGCAGCTTTCACTGGACTCTATGAAGCTGAGGGAGTTCATTCTATATAGAGGGGGTGCAATTCAATATGTTAACAAGGGAACATTATTCAGCAGCTTTCACTGGACTCTATGAAGCTGAGGGAGTTCATTCTATATAGAGGGGGTGCAATTCAATATGTTAACAAGGGAACATTATTCAGCAGCTTTCATTGGACTTTACGAAGCTTAGTTAGTTAATTCTATAGGGTGATACACAACTTTTGGCCAGAAGTAATGTTCAGATTCGTGTAAACCGTTAAAAATAAGAGTAGGCGAACACCGTACAAAAGGGTTTGTATTTGCACGCTCCTTAAAGTGTTGCAAAGATGTGTTCTGCGGTCTAAGGGAAGTTTTCTCGCAGGGGTGGGGGGTGGGGTTAATGCACGGAACAGCCTACCAGGTGAAGTAGCAGGGTCTAAAACACTGGATCGAAAGACATACTAGATTCTGCTAGCAAGGGACCAGCCTTGACGGGCTGAATGGCTTTCTCGCGTCCGCAAGCTTACGTTCTTATCGAGGCGGTGCAGGAATGACGTGTTGAGCATTGTCCAGAGAATGCTGAATGTTTGCTTCAGATACAGACGTGTCGGACTCCAGTCCCCGAGGCTCGCCTGGTCTTGTGGTTTCAGGTCCAACGCAATCTCGATCAGCTTTATTGATCTAATCCTTTGTTAGATTGGACACGATTCATTCTTTTTGTTTTCTTCCTCAAGGTCTTTTACAGTTGACGATTTAACACAAAGGAACGGAGTTTGACACCCCTGTCTCAGAACGAAGCACTCGACTCGAGCATCCCGTGTTTTATTGGCTGTTCATCTAGGTGAACGAAGGCACGTCAATCCGCTGAAACCTCGCGTTTTCAATTCTCTCTCTTGCAGTTAGCGGCCCAGGTTCTCGATGACTTGGAGGACGAAGACATCGGGTTCGGTCTGGTGGACTCAGAGAAAGATGCAGCGGTTGCCAAGAAACTGGGTAAGACTTTCGATCAGCTGATGCAGAGGAGAACCGATTGCATGTACAGCTATGAGCAAAAAAGTTTTGCATCATCACCCTATAGAATTAACTAATTTTGCTTTGTAAAGTCGAATGAAAGTTGCTGAATAATGTTCCATTGTTCACATATTAGTTCTATATAGAGGGTATGGAATTCAACATGTTAACAAGGGAACATTATTCAGCAGCTTTCACTGGACTCTATGAAGCTGAGTGAGTTCATTCTATATAGAGGGGGTGCAATTCAATATGTTAACAAGGGAACATTATTCAGCAGCTTTCACTGGACTCTATGAAGCTGAGTTCATTCTATATAGAGGGGGTGCAATTCAATATGTTAACAAGGGAACATTATTCAGCAGCTTTCATTGGACTCTATGGGTGAAGAAGCAAAACTTTTAGTCAGAGCTGCAATGAGGCACTGTTATTATTATTATTATTATTATTATTATTATTATTATTATTATTATTATTATTACAGGGCAGTACATGGTTACAATGGAAGACTTAAATACAGTGTCATTGAGAGTGAGTGAAAATAATAATACTCCTAAAATACATGAACTTGGATGCAACAAGTTATATCCACAGTGACAGATTAGCAGTGCAATAGTGCAAGGATAGAGCGTGAGCTGAGGATCCAGTAGCCTGGGGCTGAGAGCAGGCAAGTCCAGCACAGACCAGGAGGGGGTGATCAAGAGATGTACAAGTGCAGTCTGAACAGGGGGTATTTGAACGCTCAATGCTGGTACAAAGTGCGATTGGATACAAAGGGTTTTGACTGGAAGTCTGTGTCTGTGTGAGCAGGTATGGACGAAGAGGACTCCATTTACATCTTCACAGACGATGAGGTCATCGAGTACGACGGGGAGCTGGCAGCTGACACTCTGGTCGAGTTCATTCTGGACGTGAGTCTGTCAATCATTTGGAAGTATAGGTCCAGAAGTCAGCGGTGCGGTCGAGGAGGACCACAGAGAGAGAGAGAGGAGAATTCTGACAAGATGAAGCAGAAAGAGACTTTGTGGAAATTAGATAAATGCACCTATTTATTTTCTGAGTTACTAGAATTCGGTATGCAAATAAAATGTGATTTAATGTCATAATACTTATTGTTTGAGAAAACCGATATTTTAGTGGCATTCCGCTACCTTCAGATTTAGGATTTATTTAGACCGCCGTCTTTTTCATTGAAGACATTTCAAAGAAAGCCCGCTGCCCGGTTGCTGGTTGCAGAGTGACGGGCAGCGCCTCAAGGCTTCTAACGGTGAATTCGAACCCTCATCCCCAGGTGATTGACGACCCCGTGGAGTTAATCGAAGGGGAGCGCGAGCTGCGGGCGTTCGAGAACATCGAGGACGAGATCAAACTGGTGGGATACTTCAAGAATGAGAATTCAGAGCGTACGTACCGTGAGACGAAGCTAAGAGGTTATGCAATGAACACACTGTAACGGGTCTCCCCCTAGTGGCTGATGGGTTAATAACAGTCACATCAGCATAAGACACGTTCTGACTTCTCCACTACGGAGCGTGCTCTTCAGGTTAAATGGTTTGTCTTTGGGCTGCGATGCCAATTCATTGCAACACACAACTGCACGCACTGTAAATGGACTTGCATTTGATAGGACACAGTCGCTATCCGATCCAAGCTGTGAAACTATATATTTTTTGTTACTCGTGTCTGCTTGCCTGACTCCTGCTATCCTCAATGATAGCAGCAGGTATGCATCCAACGAATCTCAAAGCAAGCTGTAAGCCAGATAAACAGAGATCTGATCATTCAGAATTAGAACAGCAGAACCCAAAGACACTCATGAATTACTGATTTAAAAAAATCGATTAAAAATGACATTTGAAGGCACTCGCTTTTTAAGTGAATTGTCTTCGGTACACCGACTGAAGCAAACCTTGATAAAAAATCTATTTCTATTTTAATTCCAGACTACAAAGAGTACGAAGATGCCGCTGAAGAGTTCCACCCGTACATCAACTTCTTTGCCACTTTTGAAGCGAAGGTGAGTCGGAGTTTTCAACATCCGCTGGTAATTTAGCGACACAGAAAGGATTCAAAACCTTATTTTTTTATTTCTTCTCCGTGGCCAGATCGCTAAGAAACTGGATCTGAAAATGAACGAGGTTGATTTTTACGAACCCTTCATGGATGAACCCAGACTGATCCCGGGAAAGCCGTACACAGAGGACGAGATTGTGGACTACATTGAGGATCACCAGAGGTATGAGGGACAGGCACTGTCTCTAAGATAACTTGATAGACCGTAGGAGCTTCCAATGCCAGAACAAAGCACCAGTCGAACAGCTAGCATCTGATTTCGATACACCCAATGATTGGCAAGAAAGGGATTGATACCTTACCTCAATCCATGACATTCCCGCTGTGCGCCACAGTTCTTCTCCTCCTCCCCAGCCTCCAGCTGTTTTTTTTGGCTTTGTCTAATGGGGAAGGGTGGCAATCCTACCCCCCCACCCCCACCCTCCTCACATTTCTATTTCTATTTTCTAGAAGAAAATAACACTCCAGACTCAATGAGTTCTGCTCTCGAGTTCCTGGCTATAGACAGAATTGTTAATAATTGGTGCTAGTACAATCACATATCCCCAGGCGTTAACAAACCATAAAAAGATTAACGCAGGCTCACTGAAAAAATTATTATATTAAAGGCAGGGAATGGAAACTAACTTATCTTTCTTGTTTGCTTTCAGGCCAACATTGAGGAAGCTGGAGCCATACAACATGTACGAGACCTGGGTGAGTCCAGAAGGTTGCAGCTTCGTAGAGTTCTTTCGTGGTAACGCCCCCCATGGTAAAACTAATGTTGTTTGTCCCTTCAGGTCTACAGCAGCACATGTGGACATCGTAAATTCTGTTGATAGCAACATACACAACAAAGAGAAAGTTAGGATCACATTTTTTGTGTGATTGCTGTTATAATGTCCTAGCATCAACTCGATTAGCCAACCTGTGATGTAAAGCATGAAGTGGAATTCAGAAAGCTGTACAGCTCTGGCCAAAAGTTTTGTATCACCTAGAATTTTAGGATTGAGACATAATTAAAAAAAAAAAAATATATGAACATAATGTAATCAAGAGGAACTGCAAAATAATATTGCAAAATGTCTACCGGAAGTCATAATAGTAGTACAGTATTTGAGTTTAGATATTTAAAAATCACATTCATCAATTATCATTTTTTCATTTTTTAAGTAGATGGGGAAAACTAAAAGCAATGGTGTGGAATTCACTATGTTAACAAGGGAACATTATTCAGCAGCTTTCACTGGACTCTATGAAGCTGAGGGAGTTCATTCTATATAGAGGGGGTGGAATTCAATATGTTAAAAAGGGAACATTATTCAGCAGCTTTCATTGGACTCTATGAAGCTGAGGGAGTTCATTCTATATAGAGGGGGTGCAATTCAATATGTTAACAAGGGAACATTATTCAGCAGCTTTCACTGGACTCTATGAAGCTGAGGGAGTTCATTCTAAATAGAGGGTGATGATGATGCAAAACTTTTGGCCACAGCTGTAACAGTAACTCCCACTGGTTAGAAAGTGGTGAGGGAGCATATAATTGGTGCTTTTTGAACGCTGCAATAGTAGCATACTGACGGTTTATCTCCTTGTCTTGTTTGCTGTCAGGAAGATGATATCGATGGGTTCCACATCGTCGCCTTTGCAGAAGAAGAGGACCCAGGTACCGTCAATCACTGCCTGGCCATGACCAAAAAAAAACCAAATAGTACACTGCAGTAAGAACACAAGAAAGTTTACAAACGAAAGGAGGCTATTCGCTTCCATCTTGCTTGTTTGGTTGTCAGTAGCGTATTGATCCCAGAATCTCATCAAGCAGCTTCTTGAAGGATCCCAGGGTGTCAGCTTCAGCAACATTACTGGGGAGTTGGTTCCAGACCCTCACAATTCTCTGTGTAAATAAAGTGCCTCCTGTTTTCTGTTCTGAACATAAGATCTATATACTGATGTCAGTGCGCAGAGCTATTTTTAGAATGGTAGTTGAGTTCCCAATGCAAACCCAATACAGAAATATCTCTCCAAACAATGTAATTAGGACACAAGATAAAATAAATACAGACCCATCAGGCAAGACCTCCGACTGTACCGCTCCAAGATCGTTGATCGTAGGATAATGGGTAACACTTTCCACTGAGTGTCTCTAATGACTATGAGTTTGCATAGCAGTTATTTAGTAACTCCATGTGTGCTCACACATCAGTACAATGTTATTATGAAGTTACAATGTGTTTTTGCATGATATAACTCTAGCCCCTTTCTGATACAACTGCATAATTCCCTATGTCGTGCAAAAAAGATTTACACAGAAAATGAATCAGAACAAACACAAAATAAAAAAAATACAGACAAGCAAACAAAATAGCTATAAAACAATGCCAACTTGTATCTGCAAGTCGATCCGATCTTCTCTCTCTCTCTCTCTCTTCCCACGCAGATGGTTTTGAGTTCCTGGAGATCCTGAAGGAAGTTGCTGAGGACAACACCGATAACCCAGACCTGAGCATCATTTGGATCGACCCCGATGACTTCCCCCTGGTGAGGAAAACCAAACAAAAAAAAAAAAATCTGCTTTCTAGCTGTGCCTACTGGGTGACTGAGAGCAGCGCCAGTCCATAAACCAGGGCGTTATTGAGCCCAGGAAATGCAGAAGGAAACAACAAACTTGTCGCAAGAACAGAAACTCAGGACAAGGGTCTAAAAACAGCTATTTTTTTTCCAACACTAGGTAGAACAATATATATATTTGCTATGGGAAAGGGTTCATCTTTGATGGAGCTCTGTAGGGTATGTCTGTTGTCACGGTCTTCATTTTACAATGTGCTTTGGAATGCTGTGAAGACCCAGCTGTGCAATTTCTCTAGATTTGTAGGCGTTTCTTCTTGTTTTGCATCCAGGGTTGGGTGATCAAGTCCCCTTTTTCTCAATTCCAAGACCTCATTGATCGAAACTGCCATTGGAGATACTCTGTTAAAAATGAGCTTCTCACTTTCAAATGGCAAACAAACGAATTCAATCAAAGTGGCTGTTTGTGTGTTTGTTAGTCAATTAAACTCGCTTGAAAAGGAAAGCAGTTGAATGATCGCCTTGATTATTATCCCGCCTCTAAGATGTCAAATCCGATTCCTTCAAAGGGGATTGGGAATTGCTTTTAGAAATGAATTGAAAAACAAGAAGTGACCCTCCACCTTGCTTCAGTGTTCAGTATGTCGTTTACCATTGTGATGTGATCAATATAAAACACGACTCTCTCTCTATTTTCTGCTCCATTGTATTCTGACTTCCCCTGTCTTGTTTCAGCTCATTCCCTACTGGGAGAAGACCTTCGACATCGACCTGTCTGCACCCCAGATTGGGGTTGTCAACGTCACTGATGTAAGTATAACCCTCACCTTTATCTCGCACCCATCCCGCCTGTGCTCTCTGTCTGCATTTCTCTTGAGTTTAATCAGAACCAAAATTGTGTCACAGTACAGCATGGTACCTTTAAGATGAGGGAACATAAAGCCACTTTTGCGGCTTGGAACTTGGTTTCAGGAGATTAGATTTCAGGCTACTGACCGGCACGCTGGAGGTGATTTGGGGTTTGTAATGCAGCCACCTCAAACTAGTTCTCCTGGTGGTCTCCTGGAAGGCTTCAAGCCGCTGTTCTTGAAGAAGTGGCTTCGTCTGGTTCAAGACAGTTGGGTAATATTAGTCAAATTGGGTCTTCCGTGCTGCACTCAGAGTATCAACTGGGAGTAGCTTTGTCAATTCCTTTGTAAGATTTTAAAGACTTTCAAAGTCCACCCTATTTCTTCTTAGTTGTATGGCTAAACGAACTAAAGTAATTGATGTAGATGTAAGAAGCAGCAGTCCCCCCCCCCCCTCCAGCCCACACAGAGTACATCATGACCCCGACTAGACGTGTCTCCTCTTAGTGCTGCTCGTTCTTGTGGTTCTCCACAGGCGGACAGCGTGTGGTTGGAGATGAAGGATGAAGATGACCTGCCCTCCGCTGAAGAGCTGGAGGATTGGATCGAGGATGTTCTCGATGGAGACATCAACACCGAGGATGATGATGATGATGACGACGATGACGACAGCAACGAGGATGATGACAGCGACGAGGATGATGACAGCGACGAAGACGACAGCGACGAAGACGATGACAGCGATGAAGATGACGATGACGATGACGATGACGATGACGATGATGATGATGACGATGATGATGATGATGATGATGATGATGATGATGACGACGATGACGATGACGATTAAACTCTCGTCTTTCAGAAAATCCGCCTGCTGCCCCCCAGAAAAACAGGCTGATTGTTTTGTCACAGTTTCTCTACATCACTGATCCCACCTTTCCTATCGCCCGCCCACCGTCTGTTATACCAACACCCTTCAAAAGTCACCTTTGCGTCACTCTCCTACTCAAGCACTCGTCTTGTTGTATGTCCTCCCATCGACACACTCAACTCAAACCCGTCCGTCTTCTCGAACAACCACTGCATCGCATTCTGAAACCTTCTCAATAGCCCAGCTTTCTGATTTTCGGGAGAACTCGTCATTTTCAACTGTCTAGTTTCTACCCCCCAACCCCCCCACAAAAAAATAAAGGTTTTGTCCTATCCTAAATAAAGATGGACAGCCAGGTGCCCATTGCCCAAAATAATTTTGGCTACTGTGTAGATCTTAGAAAAGCCACGACTGTATTCTGTAAGGAAACACCAGTCTTTACCCATTGACAACTTAAGACTTAATTCTGCTGTACAACCAATTATTCGTCACCGTCCCTATAGAAGGTTACCCTGCGACTACACTTAGCTTCTCATTTCATAAAGGCTAATCTGCAAACCCGATCCCCAAGCGCACACACCTCCTGATCATTTCCCTTTCATTGGAGCTGGCTTTGGGCAACCGTCTTGGAAACCCAATGGGCTTCAAAATTGTGTCCCACTCCCTCTATACCAATGGTTCTCAACCCTGGTCTTGGGGAGCCCCCTACCCTGCTGGTTATTCTTCCAACAGAGCTCTCAACTGCTTCACTGAATCCTTAACTGAACTAATAATTTGTCTAATCAGTCTTAATTATTTTAAACAGTTTGGGGTTTCAAGTCAAATGTAAGGAACTTGAATTCTCCAACTTCAAGTCAAATTAAGCAAATTATCAGTTCAATTAATGGCTCAGTTGAGTAAGTGAGCACTTAGTTGGAACAAAGCCCAGCAGGGTAGGGGGTCCTCCAGGACCAGGGTTGAGAATCATTGCTCTAGACCTTAAAGAACGGAACATGTCAGAAAGAAAAAAAACAACCAACCTTACTCCTCGGTGCCCCTGCGTCTTCTGGTTGTCATTCCAAAATTACTTAACTAAACCATTCATTGAACTGTAACAATTTCCTTAAAGGGCTTTTTAGTTCTTAAAAAAAGATTTCAAGTTACTCACACAAAGCTACAGTTAGCCTGAAACTGTTTAAGAGCTGGAAACAATTAAAAACGGCAAATTATTATAAATTCAATTAAGGGTTTAGTCGGGGAACTGAAAACTCAGTTGGAATGAAAAGGCAGAAGACACTGGGGTCCCTGAGGACCTGACTCGAGAACCACTGTCTTAAGGGTTTTCTGACTCTGTGCATATTTCTGTTGCATCTGAAATATGCACAGATCGGACCTAATATGCCCAGGAGCCTTGCTTCGTTTTTTACAGCAAAGTATCAGCTCACTTTGGGGCTGGATGCGTACATCAGAGGCTGATTTGAAGTTGGGTCTGGCCTACGTTTATTTCCTTGATATCTGCAATCAAGTTTTTGTTACCTTACATGGTATTGAACGGGGAGTTTATCCCCCTTGCCTGTGAAATAAATTGCTGTACAATGAAATGTTTTCTACTGGGAAAAAAAAGACATTTATTTGATTGATTTGTTAAAAGAAAAAAGTGATATAACTGTAAAGTCTTAAATATGAAGAAAAAAATGAACTAAATAAAAGCGTATTTCCAAGATCTCGTCTTGGGGAAAAAAAAAGAGAAAGACATCGAACCCCCACATGGTTGTGCTCTGTTTGTCATTTTTACAGCATCATTGTCTTTTTCATTGTGTTTCTTCGCTTATTTAGGGAGCGTATTGTTGTAATTATTATTTCCGATTACCCTATTTTTTTTTTGTTTAAGTAAACATCAGCTGCAGAGTCACTTCCAACAACATCTCACAACAAAGACGGAGCACAAGGAGGTTCAGCGACTAGGAGGTTCCAGTACTATATCTGAACTCCATCAGTGTGTTCTGTACCAACACGAGATTGTATTTATGGCTGCACCTTTTTTTTTATTTGTATTTGTCATAGTCAGAGCTCGAATGTCAAGAACAAACTAAAAGACGTTCCCCGGTTATCAGAATAAAACGTACTGTGTGAATAGACAGAGATCTCCAAGATACACTTTGCATTAAAAAAAAAAAAAAGTGTTGATAGAGATTGATCAAACCAACCCCATATCATCTACAGCTCTGGCCAAAGGTTTTGCATCAGCTAGAATTTTAGCAGATCATTAAAGATAATTAAACTACATGAACATAATTTTGATATTTTATTTAACATCATCGTGCAATCAAAGAAACTACAAAACGATCCCGCATAAAAGTCTACACTGGAAGCTTTAATAGCAACACAGTCGTATTTCAAGTTAAATACCACGTTTTTAAAAAGTATGTCTTTTCCTGTTAAGTGAATGGAAAACTACAAAGCGCTGGCGTGTAATTGAGCGTGTTAACGTAACATTATTCAGCAGCTTTGAATCGACTTTATGAAGCACAATGTGTTCACTCTAGAGGTGGAGCTGCAAAGCTTTTGGCCAGAGCTGCACAGCTCCAGTGCCTTTCGTTGCTCAGTATTATTTGCAAAACGATGCATTTAACCGCTCTGTCGCACTGCTGTCTAAAAAAAAGAAGACGTTATTGTCCCAAGTACACTCTGAAATAATTACCACTTATTTTGTATTATTACAAATACTAATAATATACATTGTGATATTTATTTTACCACAGGTGATTGAACTGTGCAGACCCAAACAACCACAGAACTTCAAACAATATGCATCCAAAGGGGTATATAACCTGAATTATTATTATTATTATTATTATTATTATTATTATATTATTATTATTATTATTATTATTATTAATAATAATAATAAAATAATAATAATAATAATAATAATAATAATAATAATAATAATAATACATCGAAAATGTTACATGTGATTTAGTGAGTGGGTGGGAGGGAGAGGGGGCATCGCTTGGTTTGATAACGAGCTGTCTGACAGAGACGTCTTCAATTCTTTTTTTCCCCCAAACCTACCTCTATTATTTGTTTCCCGGACAGCCATGTTCAATGTTCGTTGCTCGCTTGGCCGCGTCAAGCCCTTTGCTTTGTCCAGTCTCTTTCTGTTCATGTCTGATCACTGTGGACAACCCGGCGTTGGTAACACAGGCGCATATAAACCATTTGGTATGAACGGCATTGAAAACATTCTGCGTCCGACCGACCAGCAATCGTATTGCAAACTGCCTCTGTGTGCAGAGAGTCAGTTACAAGGCGAAAAGAGGTCTCGCGTTTGCAAACTTTCTATTCTCACTTCAACAGTTACATTCTGCAACACAGACGTCGCTTGGCAGTGACCCCGTTTCAAGACGCAAAAATCGACAGGATTACTAAGCGAATCACCAAGCAAGTCGGACGCTGTGGTTTCTTTTTTTTTTGTTTTTGGTATCCCTTCCGTTGTGAGCAGGTGACGTTTCCAATCTGGTTAAAAACCGAGCGAGATACGATAGTTATGCAGCTTTGTACCATCAGTCAGACTGGGCAACCTGGAGAAAGCTATCGATATGCTCCATCTCTATGACACAGTAAAGACAGAACGGTACTATACAGGTATTGACGGAGATTAGCAACATATTTGGATGTAGCGAGAGAATGACCGAGACCCCCCTTTTCATAAAGTGTCCTGGTGTCCCGACATGTTCTCCCCCCCCCAAAAAAGTCCAGTTTTCCAACAGAACGAATTAGCCAATTAATCTAAATAGGTTTTCAGAGACTAGGGGGGTGAACTCTGCAGCATCACTTCCAATAGGATCTCGTTTGTTTGGCGTCTCGTCCGAAGGACGGAGCACAAGGAGGTTCAGTGACTCGCTCAGGGTCTCTCACACACACACAGTGAGTCAGGGGCTGCTGCAGAGTCTCTTCCAATAGGACCTCGTTTGTTTGGCGTCTCGTCCGAAGGACGCAGCACAAGGAGGTTCAGTGACTCGCTCAGGGTCTCTCACACACACACAGTGAGTCAGGGGCTGCTGCAGAGTCTCTTCCAATAGGACCTCGTTTGTTTGGCGTCTCATCCGAAGGACGCAGCACAAGGAGGTTCAGTGACTCGCTCAGGGTCTCTCACACACACACAGTGAGTCAGGGGCTGCTGCAGAGTCTCTTCCAATAGGACCTCGTTTGTTTGGCGTCTCATCAGAAGGACGGGTTCCAGATTACAATGATTCCTACCTGTAGAGGTTATTACACTGAATTGAACGCATACAATATTATAGAAATGAAGGGTGCGAATATAATAAAGTTATAATATCTAAAAGTGTCCAGAATTGGAAAGCGTAGATGCAGCGGTAGGATAATAATAATAATAATATTTTAAATCTATGTGACTCGGCTCTGAGTTTTGCATTATTATCTCTGGAAATGGCTGCACTGTTAGTTTGAAATTGCATCGGGTCAGTATGACCCAAAACATAACAGAATTCTAAACATAGCAGGAGGGGTTAAGTAATGTTAGCAATAGCGACATCTACGGATGTGTATGGTATGACACCACATTTGTTAGTAATACCATGGTGATGAAACAGCACTGCCTCTATTTTAGTACCTTACATACTAATCAAGGGCATTTAACCTCAGTACCTAGAGTACCAAGGAGGCTTGGTCAGAGCTGTACAGTATGACTATTTACATATAAAATAAATGTGTTTCACAATTGCAAGCGATGAGCAATGAAATGTACCTGTGATACACTGTATATCTTACTGATAATCACATTTCTGCACTTGGGATAATTGCACATAAGCTTTAAGCGCACAGGCTGCGCTGCAATTAACAAGACTCTGCTGTAATATGAGTCGATGTGCTTTGTGTGTCTGATTTGTATTTCAGTGCTACTTGCATTAATTGTCTCTTAATAAATTCAGTAGATATTGCACATGTCACCAGCCTCAGTGTGTGAGTTTACACTTAGAAAAAACAGGAACTCGCGCCCTCATACTAACACAAACACGTTCAGCTCGTTCATCACGTTCATCCTCACCCAAAGGAACAAACTAACTGTGCGTCATAAAGCCGAATGAAACCTGCGGAATAATGTTACGTTAACATATTTAATTACACGCCTTATTTGTCGCTTACAGTGGCAATAACTGAAAACCTTTGATATTTTCAAAATCTAAGATGAAGCTTGTATGCGAGGTCGTTGTGCAGTTTCTTTGATCACATGTTGATCTAAATGAGTTCATACAGTTTATTTATTTTTTATTATGTGTCAACAATTCTAAGTGATGCAGAGCTTTTTGGTCACAGCTGTAGTTCATAATTATCAGCTTTTCGATGTTGCTGATGCATCTCATTTTAAATTTACATATAGAAAGGCTTACTAATTCTGCAGACGACCACAAATACGCGTCGAGACCACAGCAGCATACGTGTCGGCTTTAAACCACTTCCCGAGGTGGTGTTGAAACATCTTCATCACATCACAAGGCAGCCCTGATGGGTCACGTTGTGTGGCAGTGAAAATCAGGAACATCTTAGAAACAGACTAAACTTTTCCTCTTTTCATTAGAGCACCAGCCATGGAGGTGGAAGACATTTACACTGGGCTACAGAAACCAGACCAGGATGTCTATTCTGTCATCCCACTAGGGGAGAAACAGCCTGGAAAACACACAGGTAATTAACCAGCCTGGACTTTCTCATAGGTACAAATCTAAAAAAAATTACATGATTGGCATAGCTATTATTATTATTATTATTATTATTATTATTATTATTATTATTATTATTATTATTAATAATAAACTATATAGGGGAGACCGGGGGCGGTTGTAACATTTCTTACCGTTCTGTCCATTAGGCGTAGATGATTTGAGCTGGTTTGACCAGACTTTGATACAAACTTATCTCCTCTAGCAATCCTTATAGAGACCCTGTTTTAAGAGTTGATATATGATGAATAATAAATATAAGGGGTCTGATGTTATAATGTTACCTCATGGTCATGGCCAGTCGTATTGAGTGGCGGGGTCAGATGTAATATACCGTGAAGTGTAATTAAACAACACATTTAATTTAACTCAAGAATCGAGCGTTTTATTGAGTAAGATCAATTTTCACATGAAGCAAATGTGTTTTGTTTTTATTTAACTCGAAAAATAAAAATGTTCACAGAAAGGCTTTTTTTTTTTTTTTTTTTTTTTTTTTTTTTTAAATTGTAACACGTAACCCTGAAATTGTTGGCTTTATCAAGCAAGCATACGTCACTCTGAGTTACAATTGTGATAGATGAACGTTTTGTTTCCTTCAGTGCAAGATTGGTGTTCAGTTAATTGTGTATGGGGTATTTTGTAACATGTGGTACAGCTGGCCCCGACACAGGGAGCCATTAATGAACCTCTTGTTCCAGCAAGAAACAACAAAACTACGAGCAATCAGCTGTGTCATTTATAAGTGTAGAAATCAGGGATGAGAGCGCTAAATGCCTGGGCTTTGCACCTACAGCTCCTCTTCGACAGATAGACAGAGACCTGATGGCACTCTAGCTGGCTTCTGTTTGGAGAAATTCAAGGTGATACAATCGTACAGTGTTACAACTGCCATCGGTCTCCCCAATACACATTGATGGCGCCAAAACAAAAAAAAAAAACAAACGAGGACACGACTCCAGTGTCCTCATAGCTAGTTACGTGACATGCTGATGGCTTAATGGGTGTTGGTCGTGATGGTTGGGTAAGGATGTGGCCAAAGTCATGCATCTAGAATTAACTCATTTTACATCTTAAAGTCGAATGAAACGTATTGAATTGCATGCTGCTTTATAGCTTTCATATTCCTAATGACAAAAAAAGGAGAAATGGGATATTTCGAAAATCTAACGACATACATAAGAACATAAGAAAGTTTACAAACGAGAGGAGGCCATTCGGCCCATCTTGCTCGTTTTGGTTGTTAGCAGCTTATTGATCCCAGAATCTCATCAAGCAGCTTCTTGGAGGATCCTAGGGTGTCAGCTTCAACAACATTACTGGGGAGTTGGCTCCAGACCTTCACGATTCTCTGTGTAAAAAAAGTGCCTCCTATTTTCTGTTCTGAATGCCCCTTTGTCTAATCTCCATTTGTGACCCCTGGTCCTTGTTTCTTGTTTCAGGTTGAAAAAGTCCCTTGGGTTGACATTGTCAATACCTTTTAGGATTTTGAATGCTTGAATCAGGTCGCCGCATCGTCTTCTTTGTTCAAGACTGGATAGATTCAATTCTTTTAGCCTGTCTGCATATGACATGCCTTTTAAACCAGGAATAATTCTGGTTGCTCTTCTTTGCACTCTTTCTAGAGCAGCAATATCCTTTTTTTATAGCGAGATGACCAGAACTGAACACAATATTCAATATTCTTACTAATGCATTGTACAGTTTTAACATTACTTCCCTTGATTTAAATTCAACACTTTTCACAATGTATCAAATGTTTAATTTCTTTGAGTACTATTGGGAGGATCTCATCTGGCCTAGGGGATTTGTTTATTTTAAGAGCTCCTAGTCCCTTTAACACTTCTGCCTCGGTTATGCTAAAGTTATTTTAAACTGGATAGGAACAGGATGACATGTGGAGCATGTTGTCAGTATCTTCCTTTGTAAAAACTTGTGAAAAGTAATCATTTAATATATTTGCTATTTTTTTTTCTTCATCTACGATTTTGCCATTTGTATCTCTTAGACATTTAACCTCCTCTTTGAATGTTCTCTTGCTGTTGTAATATTGGAAAAACATTTTGGAATTGGTTTTAGCTCCCTTAGCAATGTTCATTTCTATTTCTCTCTTGGCCTTTCTAACTTCCTTTTTGGCTTGTGTTTGCAGTTCCGTGTACTCTTTCTGTGTGCTTTATTTTTGGTCCCTTTTTAACGCTCTGTAAAGTGCCTTTTTTTTCGCTGAATATTTTTTTAAATTGATCTATTAAACCATTTTGGCAATTTAGTTTTGCGTTTAGATTTGTCTACTTTAGGGATGTAATTGTTTTGCGGCTCTATAACTACTGTACTTCTATTACTGCTTCTGATAGATTGCAATCTCACAGAACAAGCTGACAGTTTGATATCTGTTGATGTGTAATATTTTGCTGACAACTTTCAGAAAATTTGCAGAACCAATGTTTAAATATAGTCTAATTTCCTGTTAATTGGTTTCCGTTTGTTTAATATGCTGAAATACAGTTCATTTTTCTTGGAAACAAGCGCCTTACTGGAAACGAGCGACATGACTGAGGCGAATGTGACTTTGATATAATTAGGGTTTCGTTTTGAAAGAAGTGAGCTAATCGAGTTTCTAAACTTCTAATAATAACAATAATATATATTTTTTCTTGTCTTTCTTTTCATGTATAAATCATGCGCGTTTTTCCTGATTGTATTTGGAATCACAACGTATAGAAGCTGAAGAAACTATTGAAATTATGAAAGAAGACGAAAGTCGAAACACGTATTGACTTTAATGAAGTTTGCAGTGTAGTAGTACAGCTGAACTTGTGTTGAATGTTTGAAGTCAGAGAGATTTACTATATTTGTTGCATCATTTATTTGTAATCATTATGAAAACCTTTGACCAAAACATAGCCTTAATATGAGGTGCCATGTGTAAATATGCCACCTTAAAGCTTTCATAATTTTTTTACAGATTTTACTTAAATCTTGTATTTTTTCCCCAGATTTATAAATGTTGCAAAAATATATTTTTTAAATGTGTACATTCAGATATAATTTAAAAATCTAGTTACAAGATTTAACATTTAGATAAATATTTAACTGGCCAGTTAAATCTGGTGGTTGTATGCAAATTAGTATCTGCTAAATAATAATAATAATAATAATAATAATAATAATAATAATAATAATAATAATAATTAAGGCAACTAAGGCTTGAGGTTAAGAAAAATAAATCATACATGATTTAATTTATCCAAATCTGTCTAACAGGTATTACAGAAATCCCACGTGCTTCAACATATTTCTTTCCATTAACCTACCTGACCTTCCTTTATTTCCAAAAATGTATGCTAACATATCCTTAGTTATTTCATAGATTTACAGATGAGCTTATTGTATTGATTTACTGCTTAGTAGATTAGATTAACCCCAATGGATCCTAACTTATGTGCTGGGGCTGTCTTGCTAATAACCACTCGAGCTGCAGAAAATCAGCTTTTACCAGATCTGCATTGCTTCAGTGAGAATGATCCAGTCTTTACGCACGCGGTATCATTTTAAAACAGACAAGTAACTCTTTGATAATCACATTCAGTCATCTGTCAAGAACTTCGATTTCACCTTTGTATTCCCAGTTAAAACGACTCTGAAGAAAGCCAGTCCCTGCAAGTGGGCTGCTGTGGGTTTTGCTGTGCTGTGGATCCTTTCATTGTCCATCACCCTGGGTGTGCTCTGTGAGTACTGAACCCTTATGAGAAAGAGGAGAATTTGCAGTGACCAGAAATACGGGTCAAAACATATGAAAGAAATGAACGCCTGCTTTCCTGTAATTTTGTCCTACTGGGTATAAAAATCAGAACTGTTTTTGGTAGAGCAGCTTCTATGGTCAAATATTTTGCACCACACAATCGAATTAACCAATTTTGTTTCATAAAGTCGAATGAAACTTGTAGAATAATGTTACATTAACATAATCAATAACATACCGCTTTGTAGTTTTCTATATACTTAATGAAAAACTGGCCAATTAAAAAATGTGACATTTCGAAATCTAACAGGAAATACTACTGTACTACTCTTATGGATTCTGATAAACTTTTGCAATATCATTTTGTAGCTTCTCTGATTACATGATGTTAAATAAAATGATGTTTGTATAGTTTTTGTTTTTAATGATGTCTCAATCCAAAAATTCTAGATGATGCAAAACCTTTGATCAGAGCTGTGTGATAAAAAAGAAGCTGTTTGGTTTTAATCTTGTTTCTCAGTTCACAGGAATGCAGAGCATGCCAGCCTCTTTCAAAAGTATTCTGACCTGCAGAATCACCTGAAGAACTCTACAGACATGACAGAAAACTGCACAGCTGGTAAATATTCATACCTTACATGAATTAGTGCTGCATAACTAACATCCCTGTGTGAGAAGCTGCTTGAATGAATATCTCTCTGTTCCACTGCCGTCACAAAATGAATTACTTACATCTCAAAAGGAAAATAATGCAGGTTAAATCTACAGCTGTGACCAAACGTTTACATGCAGTACTGCATTGAACAGAGCTGTATGGAACAGTATTCATTAACACAGTGTATTGTATAGATCTCTCATTGAGCAGAGCTGTATTGAAATGTATTCATTAACACAGTGTATTGTATAGATCTCTCATTGAGCAGAGCTGTATTGAAATGTATTCATTAACACAGTGTATTGTATAGATCTCTCATTGAGCAGAGCTGTATTGAAATGTATTCATTAACACAGTATATTGTATAGATCTCTCATTGAGCAGAGCTATATGGAAATCTTCTTTCTTTCTCTGTTCTAGTGTGGAAGTGGATCCTCGGTGCTGCAGGTACTGTTCTCTTTTTATGACTAAACCAAATAACTTGAATGGCATAAAATACTCTCTCTTATTATTCACAAGAAACTCACATGGTCTCTATTATATAAATCTCTGCTGCAATAAAGCACCAGCCAGTGTCTGGAAATGAGGCTGTGAGCAGGGTGTGAAAATCAATCAGGACACAATGTAAAGCTGTTTTAACATTCAATCACCAGGGCTAGTGGGAGGGTTGATATTTCTCAGGGATCATGATTATTGTCTCCTCTCTTCTCCGCAGTTGATGTGACTCTGGACCCTGATACAGCGAACCCTTATCTCATCCTGTCTGAGGACAGGAAACAAGTGAGCGATGGAGACATGAAACAAGAACTCCCTAACAATCCAAAGAGATTTGATCGTGTTGTCAGTGTCCTGGGCAGGCAGGGCTTCACCTCGGGGAGGCACTACTGGCAGGTGGAGGTGGGGGAGAAAACTCAGTGGTACTTGGGGGTAGTCAGAGCCTCCATAAACAGGAAGGGGATGATTAAACTGAATCCTAATAACGGTTACTGGACTGTGTGGATGAATGGTGGAGAGTTCAAGGCTCTGGCTGACCCCTCTATCTCCCTCCCCATGAGTGTGAAGCCCCGGAAGGTGGGGGTCTATCTGGATTACGAGGAAGGGCAGGTCTCCTTTTACAATGTGGAGATCAGATCTCACATCTACACTTTCACTGAGACCTTCACCGAGAAGCTCTATCCATACTTCAGTCCTTCTCTTAATACAGATGGTAAAAACGCAGCCCCACTGATCATCCTCCCTGTCAGTGATAGAGATTGAATAAAGAGGTGTATCTGTATGACAGCCTATACCAGCACTGATAATCCTGTTCACTGCATTATTACTTCCCCACCTATTTCTCTGTCTGACTGTAATTGTTTTACCAATCAGCCCTGACAGTAATTATGAGCTTGATAAAACTATAGGAACGCCCGGTTAGGGATTACTCAGTGCGCTAAAATTAAATATGTTAACTTCAGGCTTTTTTTCTGCAATATTAACACCAGAATAATAATGAATGCTGTCCCCTTTGTATCATATGACAGTGTTCTCCACCCTGGTCCTGGGGGAACACTGCCCTGCTGGTTTTTATTTCAATTGCGTAATTGAACCCTTAATTGAACTAATAATAGTTTAATTTGACTTTTATAAATAGCTTATAAAAAGCTTAAGAATTTAAGTTCATTATACAATTTTATACCTAAAGTGAAAATCTCCATATGTTTAAAATAAAAAGATCAGATTAGGCAAAGGAGCAGGGTTGGGAATATTATTTTTGGTTAACAAAGCTACAATTATGCCACTTCTTTTTTTTTATTTTTTACCCTGTTTGGTTGTTTTTATCGATTTAGTAAAAGCACCACGACGTGAGTGCATGGATCATCAATGAACAGTTGTTTTGCTTGTTTATCTGTGGGCTCCCTTTTGACGTTTTCACTTTGGCAAATTAGTAAAATCCTGAACCCCCACCCTCGGGAGCCAGCCACTGTAAACAGTGTGTGTGTGTGTGTGTGTGTGTGTGTGTGTGTGTGTGTGTGTGTGTGTGTGTGTGTGAATGAAAGGTTGGCAGGGATGGGGTTACAGCTATCCCTGAAACAATCATAGGTGTGGCCATTCCCTAATGGGGTAATTGAGTGCCAGTTGGGGAACTATCCTATCCCTGACCCTCTCCAGTATCTGAGTCTCATTCCTGACACTATCCTAACCCTCTCCAGTCTCTGAGTCTCATTCCTTACTATAATGATATTGGGGAGAGGTCAGAGACTCAGAGTATTATTATAATATTATATTAATTATAATATTATTTTTCAATAGGAACACGTAATTAAAACATTTCAAGTTAAAGCCGCGTTAATTTTATGCCTCGTATTATATTATGTATTATTATTATTATTATATTATTATTATTATTATTATTATTATTATTATTATGTACATTCATTTTATGTCACAGCGGAATCCCTGGATTTCATCACAATATATTTTAGGTGCAATCCTTCGATATCCAGGAACAGTATGGGATGTAATAGAGTGGAATTCCCCACAAATGCACCAGTAAAATCCAGCGTGTGTTTTATAAAGTCAAGGCAAAATGGAAGAAAACTGTTTTGTTTAAACATTGTCTTAAAAAATAAAAAAAAATACAAACACGTTCTCGTTTCAGAGCAGCCTGGTACCCTTGTGTTTATTTATTGTATTTATTTTCGAAACGACTTGGTCATATTTGCAGCTCTTGACAGTTAGATGATTAGATGATTAAATGTATTTTTTAATTGCATTTTTTTTTTCAAACACACCTTCAGTGATAATTGTTTTACAAAACATTTTTTTAGATTTATGATTATGCCTGGGATAAAAAAAAAAAAAAAAAAATGTTATGCCAACAAATCACACAAACAGATACCAGAAGAGCCCACAAGATGTCAGAAACTTCTCAAAAGAATAATAAATAAACAAACAGAACAAATGCTGGCTGGGCTTGAATTGATTGTCGCAAAAGAAGTCTCCAGCCGTGCGTTTGGAGGGGAAGCTAGCAGGATTTTTAAATTCCTGGGAAAAACGAGATTTTTCCAGGCAGAAGGATCAAAACAATAACAAACGAGGCACGGAATGGGATCCGTTTTCAGAGAGGGGGAGATCCGCAAACGCTAGCGTGGTTTGCACTGGACACCCACCGCAGGGCATTTTTCATTTTGCAAAGGGTTAGGGTTAGAGTTAGGGTTTATTTTTGCAAAGGACATTTTGTGTGTTTTTTCCTCTTTGATTTTTTAAAATTGTATTTTGCAACGAGACCACGCCGCCCCCCCCCCCCCCTCTCCCCCCTCCCCCCTCCCCCCCCCCCTACTACTGGGGATGGGGGATACCCCCTACCCCCACGGTCTTGGTGTGCCTTGGCAAACCGAAAGGCAGCAAGAGTCAGTGCGGCTATGCGGGGCAGGCTAGGACGTGGATCGGTGTGGGGGCCTAGCTTTAGGTTGGGGTTTTGTGAATATTAATTGGGAAAAAAAAAAAATAAAATAAAAACAAAAAACGAAGGGATTAGGCAATATTTAGGACGGCGCTGTAATTAAAAGGTTTAATTTATTAACGGTTACTGTAATTTACCGCATCCCGTTGCAGATGTATAAAACAAACTCGCCCGGGTTTTAAGGAACGTAAATCTTTTGAAGTGGATTTTGTGGTTTGACAGTTTTTGCACATTTTTGGGGTTTTTTTTGACAGCAATAACCTTGTTAATCCGTCTTAAGAAACCGGAAACCGACGAAAAGGAGCATTTAAAAAAAGACGGAATTATTAATACTAAGTGTTTTTTTCTTTTGTCGTCCAAGAACCCCTTTAAAAATCTTGCAATTTATTTAAAAATTTGCAATGCAATTTGAGCTATCGCGGCTTAATTGAATGTGTTTTTTAGTTGAAAAAATAAAAATAAAACGTGTAGCGCTTGTCACAAGTTAGAAAAAGTTATTTGTCACAAGTTTGAACACTACCATTTAAAATAATAATTAGGACAAGGAAAATACTTTGATTTATTTTAGATTTGTTGTGTCTGCATCTGCTACCGTTATGTCAGTGTGATGACGTGCAGAGAATATAGGCAGTTGTCTGTATAAAGTATACAGTTTAATTAAAAGTGCATTTTTTGATCATCTCTAACTTCAGTTTGCAAGTCAAAAACACCCACTCGCTAATTACAAACTGTAAGGAACTGTTAATAATTAAATTTAATATTTGAGTCAATAAACTTGTCCACTACTACGAGGTCTTAGTATTACTGTGAATTTCATTAATATGAACCTAAATTCTGACTTTTTTAAAAAAGTTGCGTTCAGTGTAATGACGTTGAGCATAAATAGTCTTATGAAAAAACGCGTGTTTATATATTTTAAAGAGACTATTGATATGCGTTATAGTTAATATAACACACACGGTACTATTAATCTGTGACCAAATCTTTAACTTAATAGCAAACGGGGTGCAAAAACCCCCCCCCCCCTATTTAATTTCTCTCTCGAAAAAACTTAAGGTACATGTAAGGGAAATTCTGTTTTTTTTTTTTTTTTTTCCGTTAGGGAATTTTATATATATATGTACGTTACATGTCCTACTTGTGGCCCACCTCGACGAAGATACCTGCTATGGATTGTTTTAAATAATAATAATAATAATAATAATAATAATAATAATAATAATAATAATAATAATAATAAGAAAGAAAGAAAGAAAATGGTTTGATTCCCAGCAGTTTTGTGTTTGTTTTGAGGGTGAATGGGGAATCGACTACGTTGCTGAGAGACCGTGTCTCCCTCTGTCTTTCACAACTGCTTGCTCAGTTTCTATTGCCCTTGGCCTGGGCTGGGGTGACCCTCCTGGCACTGACGTCATGATAAGGCTCTTCCATCCTTTCGCTTTCTTCCGAAGGGAATTCAGCCTCCGAGCCACGCCTCTGGGCTCATGAATATGCAGAAGAAGCGTTCTGTGATTCGTCGGCTGCAAAAGGCGTTTCTGCTCGTCATGAATATGCAATAAGGATGCCCTCCTGTGATTTGGTCAGTTTCGAGGTAACACAGAGAGGAATATATATATATATATATATATATATATATATATATATATATATATATATATATATAATATATATATATATATTATATATAGATTATAAACGACTGAACTTAATATATTTTCTATTAATTTTCAATTAATATAAAATCATATTAAATGGAAAAATTTAGACGAAGATTTTTTTCAGTATAATAATTACTCCTTAACTTTGAAATAAACATTTCATATTAATCTATATAGATAGATAGATAGATAGATAGATATAGAGAGATCTGAAGGTAGAGAGGTCTGGTAAAGCATAGGGAAACATTGTAAAGCACAGAGAGGTCTGGTAAAGCACAGGGAAGCATTGTAAAGCACAGAGAGGTCTGGTAAAGCATAGGGAAGCATTGTAAAGCACAGAGAGGTCTGGTAAAGCATAGGGAAGCATTGTAAAGCACAGAGAGGTCTGGTAAAGCACAGGGAAGCATTGTAAAGCACAGAGAGGTCTGGTAAAGCATAGGGAAACATTGTAAAGCACAGAGAGGTCTGGTAAAGCACAGGGAAGCATTGTAAAGCACAGAGAGGTCTGGTAAAGCATAGGGAAGCATTGTAAAGCACAGAGAGGTCTGATAAAGCATAGGGAAGCATTGTAAAGCACAGAGAGGACTGGTAAAGCATATTTTTAAAAAAACAGGGTAAACTAACCCTTACAAACGTTTCTCACAGTAAAAGCACAGCAAAGTGCAATAAAGCAAAATGAAAGGACGCTACAGGCAAAGAGAGCATATTTAAAAATAAATAAATAACAATAATAAACTACCCTTCAAACCTGTATATTTATTTATGTTTTTAATTGTTTAGTTGCAATACCCTGCATGGAAGCTGGGGTCAAAAAGGAAAGCGGAGGAGGGGTGTGTGTGTGAATATAACAGCAGGGGAGGAGGAGTGGCCGGAGGGAGGGTTGGATTAAACGCTGGAACAGCCTGGTTTAGCTTTTGAATGGGAAAAAAAAAACGAGGAAGAAGGATCACTTTTGTTTGCAAAGAAGGAGAAAAAAAACGGGTGATGAAAAAGAGAGAGAAAGACAAGCAGACAGAGGGAGAGAAACAGAGAAAACACGGCCCATGCAGAAACATAGCATACAAATACGTGCATATATGTATATATAGCTAATGAAATTGAAATGTCCCGCTGAATGCAAAGAGAACTGTGTTTGATCCAGAGAAAAAAAAAAAAAAAAAAACGAGGAGGGCTGGCCGTTGTTAAGAGAGACAACAGCAGCAATTCCCTGAACGTGGTGCAAGCGAAGGAATCCATTTGAAAGTGGGGGAAAAAAATAAAGACGAGACAAGATCCGGTGGTTTGCAATGCAATCTTTCGAAAGACACGTTTTAAGAAAACAGGCACTGCTTTGAATTTACCGCAACTCCGCTGTAAACAACAACAACAAGCAAACACATTTATAGTGGATGTTTGTTTTCTGTTTTTGTTTTTTTTTGCATTCAGAAAAACAAAACTGTATGTATTTTGGAATACCCTCCGATTCATTGCGCTCGCTTTTCCTGGGTAAGGAGGTAAGTCCTTGTGTGTTTTGTTTTGTTTTACTCGTCTTTTCTGTTATTTTTTTGGGGGGGTGCTTTCTGTAATGGAGTTTTATATACTGAGATGTATTGTTTTATATAATTATAATAATAATAGGGGTTGCTAGTCTAATTTCACGGGTTGGTCGTTTGATGTGGTTTGTTGTTGCTGAATTTGAAATCAAGAAAGTAACGCAACCCGTTCTCGACTTTTATTTGGTAAAAGTATCAGTCCTGCATTGGAAATTTGAATTGGACCGGTCTGGACGGGTTTTATCCCAGTTGCTATTAAGAAAAAATATATATATATAGCGTTAGTTATTAATTTGGTGAGTGTTTCATTACTGCACGAATGTATATGGGAGTATTTTCGTGTGTGTGCGTTGTATTATTATTATTATTATTATTATTATTATTATTATTATTATTGTTATTAGCTGTTTGATATCAAATGCATTGCTGTTTGTTTTGTTTGCATTGTTTTTTCCCTTAGTTATGCTGAACTAATTCTTGCACAGAAGTACCGTGTGGCTTTGACAATGTTTCCGATGTATTTGTTCTCTCTCACCAATGTAACAATGACAAGGGTTGCAATCGGCTACCGCGTTGCAATGTCAAAAAGCAAACTGATTTAAATCTGTGCGCGCGTTTAATTTATAAATACCCACTAATGTACTTTTTTTTGTTTGCTTTTTTTATCTTATTTATTTATTTCCCAAACAATAAACATTTATTCAAACTCTGGGCAACGTCAAATTACCATCGGTCCCCCCTGCTAGAAGACCGTCACAGCATCCCAATAATATACAAACACATACTAAATGAGATTGATTATATATATATATATATATATATATATATATATATATATATATATATATATATATATATATATGTGTGTGTGTGTGTATGTGTGTATATATATATATATATATATATATATATATATATATATATATATATATATATATATATATATATATATATATATATATATATATTTATAATATAACCAATTTGTGTGTGTGATGATTTTTATATATTTTAATATGAATTAAACCAGTTTGATTATATGTTTGTTCCTAATTCGGTTTCCAAATATAAACAAAAGGCCGCAAAAGCCTGGGGCTTACCTAGCGGATACGGCGGGGGGTAGCCGAGAGGGGGAGTTGAAGGGAGGGAGCAATCAATAGCCCGGAGGTCGATCGGGCCTCTCTCGGGTGTTTTTGAATGGAAATGATGCAAAGTGGGAGGTTGAAAGGGAAAGTCTTTTATTATTTTAATTTTTTTGGAAGGAGTTGCATTTAGAAAAAAATCCTTTTTCCAGATATAAAAATCAAACTGCCTTGAGCTTTAGTGTCTGTGAAATTTCAAAAGATGTCACACAGTCTGAAACTGACACACAGTCCTGCTGTTTTTAGTTTTCAAAAAGGATACTGTTGGTAAATCAAAGAGCCCTAATAAATTAAAATAGTAATAATAATTTTAGGGTAGCTGCCGTAGACCACACAGCATTGGTATCTTATTTTATGTTTGTTTTTTGTTTTTTTAAAACAAACGTTTAAACACTGTTTTGTAGTTATGAAACGGTGACTAAGGGTTGATTTGTGGAATCCACAAGCTGTTAATTTTTTCTATAATAAGCCATTCCAACTCTCTCATCGTCAGATTGATCACAAAATTGAAAACGCACACAGCGAGCAAAACAACACCCAGTCAAAATATTAACCAAAGTACTTTGGTCATGAAACACAGTGGTAACTCATTCCAGGGTCTTTACATTAAATGGGATTTCTCCAACCTCCAACCTCCACCCCCAACCCCCCCCCCCCCAGGGGGTTTACAATGAGACCGCTAATTTAGATCCCCAATATATATTTATATATATATATATATATATTTTTAAAAAGATTCTAAGAGGACATTACGCTGTCTTTGATGTTATTGGCTGGGTTTATTTTTAGCCTCTAAGATGCAGTTGGCTCATTGTGATCCAGCAGCTGTTGTAGAATCGACTCTTTGTTTGGAAGAAAAGATTATTCCCAAGATTCAGAAAGGAGCGCTTAATAACAGCTGCCTAGTTTATTTATTTATTTATTTATTTATTTATTTATGTATAACTGAGTCAGTTAGTCCAGCTCATTGTAAAACCTGGAATGGGTGACACTGCTGTGCAATAGGAGTCTTTATTAATGTAATTCCAGTCCAGTGATATTAAACTGCAGTTACAATGTAATTCCAGTCCAGTCCAGTGATATTAAACTGCAGTTACAATGTAATTCCAGCCCAGTCCAGTGATATTAAACTGCAGTTACAATGTAATTCCAGTCCAGTGATATTAAACTGCAGTTACAATGTAATTCCAGTCCAGTCCAGTGATATTAAACTGCAGTTACAATGTAATTCCAGTCCAGTCCAGTGATATTAAACTGCAGTTACAATGTAATTCCAGTCCAGTCTAGTGATATTAAACTGCAGTTACAATGTAATTCCAGCCCAGTCCAGTGATATTAAACTGCAGTTACAATGTAATTCCAGTCCAGTCTAGTGATATTAAACTGCAGTTACAATGTAATTCCAGCCCAGTCCAGTGATATTAAACTGCAGTTACAATGTAATTCCAGCCCAGTCCAGTGATATTAAACTGCAGTTACAATGTAATTCCAGTCCAGTCCAGTGATATTAAACTGCAGTTACAATGTAATTCCAGTCCAGTCTAGTGATATTAAACTGCAGTTACAATGTAATTCCAGCCCAGTCCAGTGATATTAAACTGCAGTTACAATGCAATTCCAGTCCAGTCTAGTGATATTAAACTGCAGTTACAATGTAATTCCAGCCCAGTCCAGTGATATTAAACTGCAGTTACAATGTAATTCCAGTCCAGTGATATTAAACTGCAGTTACAATGTAATTCCAGTCCAGTCCAGTGATATTAAACTGCAGTTACAATGTAATTCCAGTCCAGTCTAGTGATATTAAACTGCAGTTACAATGTAATTCCAGTCCAGTCTAGTGATATTAAACTGCAGTTACAATGTAATTCCAGTCCAGTCTAGTGATATTAAACTGCAGTTACAATGCAATTCCAGTCCAGTCTAGTGATATTAAACTGCAGTTACAATGCACGGATGGGGAACAAGACTCCACATTGCACAGCAGTATGATCCATTCCCATCCATTCATTCCCATCCTAAATGGAGCTGGCTGTGGAGTTAATACCCACGGTGTTCCCTCACACGTGTGTACAGCATGTGCAGGTGTATCTGTGCGTCTCTGTGTTCGTCCAGATTGTTGAGGGTTTGAAGTGCCTGATTCTGGCTGTTGACAAGGCTTGAGTCCTGTATTCATGTTGCTCTTCTGCAACCAGATTGCCCTTTTGCACCCTGTATTGCTGGAGTATCCAGTCAGGCAATCCTTCCCTTTCCTGGAGAGCCGTTTCAGTCCACTGCTGTCCAGGTTTGTTTAACAGGGGGAGGAGGGGGTAGGACTACAAAGTGCTGGGTGTGTAATTCAATATGTTAACAAGGGAACATTATTCAGCAGCTTTCACTGGACTCTATGAAGCTGAGGGAGTTCATTCTATATAGAGGGGGTGCAATTCAATATGTTAACAAGGGAACATTATTCAGCAGCTTTCACTGGACTCTATGAAGCTGAGGGAGTTCATTCTATATAGAGGGTGTGCAATTCAATATGAGAACAAGGGAACATTATTCAGCAGCTTTCACTGGACTCTATGAAGCTGAGGGAGTTCATTCTATATAGAGGGTGTGCAATTCAATATGCAGCTTTCAACAAGGGAACATTATTCAGCAGCTTTCACTGGACTCTATGAAGCTGAGGGAGTTCATTCTATATAGAGGGGGTGCAATTCAATATGAGAACAAGGGAACATTATTCAGCAGCTTTCACTGGACTCTATGAAGCTGAGTGGAATTCATTATGTTAACACACACAAATGATGTAGAAATATTGCACCTCTATGGGAAAAGGGATAATTTTTTCATGGGTCTTGAAATAGCCCTTTGTTTGCAATGGGTGTAGCCAGGAAATCACAGTGTGAACGAAGCCGGGCTTTTCAACAGAGGTGGAATTAAAGGTATAAATTTCCAACAGGTTCCAACTTCGTTTGGTTTGAAAGGTGTCAACACTAAAAGTAACAGGATTTCTGTCGAACCAGTTTCCAAGTTCAGCAGTCATCCCCCCCCCCCCCCCCCCCCCCCCCCCCCCCCCCCCCCCCCCCACTCTCCCCCTGTATATAGAATGAACTCCCTGAACTTCCCTCAGCTTCTTGTAATGGTACAGTAGGGCTAGGCTTCACCAAGGTGGCCAAAATATCGCCCCCCCCACCCTCCGTGGCATTGTTCCTGCTTTGGTTTAGGTCTCCCCGGCAACCGGGCCTCCTCGTTACCACGGCAATGAAAGCCCTGGTTTGGCAGTGGCGGGGTGTGTTCTGCGGTTGCCGTGCCGATGTAACCTTGCAGCAACCCCAGCATGCATTGTGCCTCTCCATTTAACAATGGGGGGGCTCCTTCGGTTTTAAAAAAACAAAACAAAACAAAAAAAGTTTGGGAATGATCGATCTGGATTAATTTCTGAAAAGTTAAAAGAAAGAGTTTCGAGGGGGAGAGGGAGGATGAGGGAGAGGATAGATGGAGAGGGATGGAATTTGCCCAGTAGTAAAAGATGACACCGTCCCTTGTCCTGGCTGTGCGTGTTTTCAAAATAGTTAAATTGCTGTCTGTAAACTCAGAGGTTTTTGGTTCAGTTCCTCCTACGCAAGAAAACGGCTGCAAACTTGGGTTTCCAAACCTGCCCGTCTTTCGGTGTGAAATGATATATCAGCTGTGATTCGGTTCTGTGTGGACTTGTCTCTCTGTCTGTCTTTCAGTGTTGATACAACTGTCTGAGACATCTGACCAGTTGACCCCAAGCTCTCTGCATTTTTCTAAGGCTCTGTTTTTGTATTGATCGGACTGGGAGGGCTGGGCTGAACAGCTGAGTGCTCTGTGAGACCGAGGGTGGGGTTTGAGACGCTGCTGTGAGTGGGGGGGGGGGGGGGGGGGGGGGGGGGGGGGGGGGGGGGGGTGTAATAGTACAGCCGTGCAGTTAGTTTTAAAAAGGGTACAAGAGAAGGAACACAGAGCCACAAGCGTGGTGAAACACAGGAGAATTTTTCAGTTGTTTTTAAGAAGCTCAGAGTGGACACCTGCAGAGCATGCCTTTGTCCTCTAGAGGGCAGTAGCTCGCCGACATCCACTCTGGAGTTCCTGAGTAGTGAAAGAGCTGTAAAGGGCATGCTGCTCCAGCGTTTAAAGAAAAGGGGGCTTGATACCAGGAGGTTCAAATCACCCGGCTCACACTGACTCACTGTGTGTGTGTGTGTGAGAGACCCTGAGCGAGTCACTGAACCTCCTTGTGCTCCGTTCTTCGGATGAGACGCCAAACAAACGAGGTCCTATTGGAAGCGACCGAATGATTCCTTAATAAAAGAGATTTATTTATTTATTTATTTATTTTTTTTTTTGTTGTTCCAGGTCGGGTTTCGGCCGGCGTGATTCTCACTTTTAAGGGTTTCGGCCGTCCTTCAAAATAGAAAATAGATTCTCTGAGGAGCAGGGTCGACCTGTTGAAGCTGCCCTTGTCTCTGTCGGCCAAGGCGGTCGCCGCCCGCAAACTGAAAGAGGGGGGCTCGGGGTCTCGAGGGGGGGGAGGCGGAGGAGGAGGGGGGAACAGCCGCCCCCGCAAGATCAGCGGGCAGCGCAGCGGAGAGGAGACACCAAGGGGGCGAGACATGGACAACGAATCTCAGTACTCTGGGTACTCCTACAAGTCTGGACACTCCCGCAGCTCGAGGAAGCACCGGTAAAGGACTGGGAGGAGGGGAAATTTGGGGGGGGGGGTGTCTCCTTTAACCCTTTCACCCTTTCAGCCCTGGCAGCGCTCTGAATCCACAGCCTCTAGTTCAGCGGTGTCTTCAGGCTTTCGTTCCTCCCCCGTCATTTAAATTTCTTATTTCTGATTGATGTAAGCTGCTTTCTTTTCTGTATGTAAGTTTTATCTCAAGTTCTGTGGGGTGGTGCTAAACTTTTGGCTGTAGCTGTAGAGAGACACTAGGAAACGCTGAAGGCTCAGGGTAGAGTAAAGGGTTAATGAAGTCGCTGTGGCTGCACCTGATCTGAAGCAGACCATGGTCTGCAGGCAGGTTACTGATTCTCTCTCTCTCTCTCTCTCTCTCACTTTCTCACGGTCTCTCTGTCTGTATCTCTCTCTCTGCCCCTCTCGCTCTCTCTGTCTATCTCTGCTCTCTCTCGCTCTCTCTCTCTCTCTCTCGTTCTCTCTATCTCTGTCTATCTCTCCTCTGCTCTTTCTCTGTCTGTATCTCTCTCTCTGTCTCTATCTCTCCTCTCTCGCTCTCTCTCTGTCTGGTTTGTATTCCAGGGATCGCAGGGACAGGCATCGCTCTAAGAGCCGAGATGGAAGTCGGGGTGACAAGTCTGTGACGATCCAGGCTCCAGGGGACCCCCTGCTGGAGAACGAGTCGACGAGAGGAGACGAGCGAGTCAGTGCGCTGTTCCTACCCCTTCACTGAGCTCTTACACGGGGGGGGGGGGGCACAAGACTTCCGCTGCACAGCAGTGTGATCAATTCCTGTTTCACTAGGAGATTAATATTAAGAGACTCTGTTGTTTTTTCATTAATAGGCAGAGCAGTTTGATTTTAAAACAGTAAAGGAACAGACAGCCACGCTCTGAAACGCAGGAGAAGTATATTAGGATGAACAAAGTGGTCTAACGTTACATTAGTCTAAAATAAACCTGTTTTGAAACCTTGCAAGAGGATAGCAACCTTTTTATGTGACATGCACACACAAACTAACAGGCTCACGCACACACTGACGCACGCACACACACTGACAGTCTCACGCACACACACGTCTCTTGTATCTTAAAAGGCCATCATAAAACCGTTCAATTTTTCAAAGTTTCCCACCAAAAAAAGATTTAAATAAAGATTGTTACAAGTCTTTGAAAGTTTTAATCTCCCTCCCAAAAAAGTCTTTTTTTGAATACAGATTCGTTTTTTTTTTTTTAAATCGATTTCCAATTTCCACGTCCCGTCCCTCGCGCTTTTTAAACCATGACATTTTTTTTTCTAAATTTATTCCCCCCCCTCCCTTTTTTTCAAAACAGGACGACAACTGGGGAGAGACGACCACGGTGGTGACCGGCACCTCGGAGCACAGCGTGTCCAACGAGGACCTGTCCCGCATCGCCAAGGACGTGGACGAGTCGGCAGCCCCGGACTGCAGGCGCTACCTGGGGACTGCTCTGTCTGGGGCCCTGGGCCTGTTCGCCTTCCTCACTCCCGTCGCTTTCCTCCTCCTCCCTCAGCTCCTCTGGCGGGATGACCTGGACCCTTGCGGGACCCCCTGCGAGGGTCTGTACGTTTCCCTGGCCTTCAAACTCCTGGTCCTGCTCATCGCCTCCTGGGCTCTGTTTCTCCGCCCGCCCCGGGCCGCTCTGCCCCGGGTTTTTGTCTTCCGCTCCCTCCTCATGGTGCTGGTCTTCCTCTTCGTGGCGTCCTACTGGCTGTTCTACGGCGTGCGGGTGCTGGAGCCGAGGGAGCGCGATTACCGGGGGATCGTGGAGTATGCCGCCTCCCTGGTCGACGCCTTGCTGTTTATTCAGTACCTCGCGATCGTCCTGCTGGAGATTCGGCAAATTCAGCCGGCCTTCAGCGTCAAAGTGGTGCGCACGACCGACGGGGCGAGCAAGTTTTACAATGTCGGGCACCTCAGGTGAGAGAGAGAACCTTTGCGGTGTTGTTCTTATGTTTTATAGCCCGTGGAATCGCGATCTCCTTGTTCTGGACTCTCCCTGACGCCTCGTTTGTTTCTCAGTATCCAGCGGGCGGCCGTGTGGATTCTGGAGCAGTATTACAGTGACTTCCCCGTGTATAACCCGGCCCTGCTCAACCTCCCCAAGTCCATCCTCTCCAAAAAGATGTCCGGGTTTAAAGTCTACTCGCTGGGGGAAGGTGAGTCGCGTTGCGCTGCTGCTGCACGCTGAGAGAGATCAAGGTTTGTGTGTGTGATGTGCTTTTATTATTTTCTGGGGCTAATCAATTATTAAAGGAACTTCTTTGTCTTGTTCTCTGTCTGTCTCTCTCCCTCTCTGCATCTCTCCCTATCCGTCTCGCTCTGTCGCTCTCTCTCCCTCTCTCTCTTTCTCTCGCGCGCTCTCTCTCTCTCCCCCTCCATCTCAGAGAACAGCACCAATAACTCGACTGGTCAGTCCAGAGCGATGATCGCGGCCGCGGCTCGGAGGAGAGACAACAGCCACAACGAGTATTACTACGAGGAGGCGGAGATGGACCGCAGGGTTCGCAAACGAAAAGCCAGGTGGGTTTGAGCCTCGGGGGGCGGGTCCTCGGGGGGGGGCGGGGTTTGGAGCTCCTGCTCTCTGATAATTTAGCTTAACATTTTCGAATTGTTCCGAGCTCCTACAAAGTTGTGGATTTCGGTTATTGTGCAACATCTCCCAAGTGTTTGTTTTAGAGAGCTGAAAACAATTAGACATGCCTAATTAAGCTAATTATCAGTTTAAAGGTTTAGAGGAAGACCTGTCGTAACTGTACAGTTGGTATCTATCTGACAGCGTTAACATGGGAGTGTTGCTGTTTCTCCTCCCAGGCTGGTGGTGGCGGTAGAGGAAGCCTTCACCCACATCAAGCGGCTCCAGGCAGAGGATCAGAAGAACCCGCGTGAGGTCATGGACCCCCGCGAGGCGGCCCAGGCGATCTTCGCCTCCATGGCCCGGGCCATGCAGAAGTACCTTCGCACCACCAGGCAGCAACCCTTCCACAGCATGGAGGGGATCCTGCAACACCTGCAGTTCTGCATCTCCCACGACATGACGCCCAAGGTAGGCTGGGGGGCTCCAGAGGTTAGAGAGGAAGGGGGCTCGGTACCAGGAGCTTCAAATCGCTCTGCTCAGCCACGGACTCGCTCTGTGTGTGTGTGTGTGTGTGTGTGTGTGTGTGTGTGTGTGTGCGTGAGAGACCCTGAGCGAGTCACTGAACCTCCTTGTGCTCCGTCCTTCGGATGAGACGCCAAACAAACGAGGTCCTATTGGAAGAGACTCTGCAGCAGCCCCTGACTCACTGTGTGTGCGTGAGAGACCCTGAGCGAGTCACTGAACCTCCTTGTGCTCCGTCCTTCGGATGAGACGCCACTGACTCGAGACCCTGAGCCCCCTGCTGGTCTGCACTGGACTCGCCTGAGCTCAGCGCCTTGTCACTGGATCCTCAGCTGACGCACTATCCTTGCACTGTTAATCTGTCACTGCAAATATAACTCGCTGTGATGCTAACTCGTAGCCTCCTAGTTCATATTCTAGCAGTGTTATTATTATACACAGCATCCTAGTTCATATTGTATTCTAGCAGTGTTATTATTATCAGCGCTGGCTGTAAACTGCACTGTGTTTTAAATATGAAGCTTGCATTGTAACCCTGTCTGTGTTGCCCTGTGACACCTGTGTGAGTCTCCTAGGATAAAGGGATAATCCAGGCCTGTTTTTGAAATCCAACCCCCCCCCCCCCCCCCCCCCTCGTCTTTTTCGTAGGCTTTCCTGGAGCGCTACCTGACTCCCGGCCCCACGGTGCAGTACCACAAAGACAACACCGCGGGGCGCCAGTGGACGCTGGTGAGCGAGGAGCCAGTGACGTCAGCGCTCCGGGAGGGGGTGGTCTTCGCTCTCAAGCGGCTCGACTTCGCCCTCGTGGTGACGGCGAGGAGGATCCCCTTCCTGCAGGTGTGCGAGGAGTTCGTGGACCCCAAGAGCCACAAGTTCGTCATGCGGCTGCAGTCGGAGACCTCCGTGTGAAAGACGGGGGGTGACCCGGTTTCGAGGGCTTTTTGAAGGAGAGCGACAGAGAGGCGGGAAAGCCAATTTTTTTTTTTTTTTTGCGGTACAGGTGGCCACTGAGTTTGCCTGTTTTGGAAATTTTTATTTTTGGTTTTGGTTTTTTCTCTCCGTTGTAGAGTGCGTTTTGAGGTGACTGTGGAGTTTGCCTGTTTGGAAATTTTATGTTTTGAAGACCAATGTGAAGTGTTTAGCTCTCCTTTTTTTTTTTTTTTAGAAAAAAAGTCTCTAAAAAGAGTCTTGGAATAGGGGTGAATAATGTTTTGGGCTGGGGGTTCGGTGTGGATGCAGAAAAAGCGAGCAGTGCCATTTCAGGGGGAGCATGAAGCCTCTCTGTCTGGCTTGTAACTTGGTTTCAGGAGACTCGGGTTCAACAGGCCAGGGAGACTCTGGGTTTGATACAGCCTCCTCAAACTGGGTCTCCCGCCGGACTGGGGGTCTCCTGGAACCAGATTTCGATTCGCCGCTCGTTCCTGAAGAAACAGCGGCTTTGTCTTACAACTCTACCGCGGCCTTAATTTCTAATAAATTTAATAAGAACAACGTTAGTGTGTGTGTTTGAAAGAAGTGTGTGTGTGCTTAATTGAGTCATATCCTCTTCATGTTTTTAATTCCTTTTTTTTTTTTAATGACACAAGTCAACTTTTGTTGTTCAGAGTTTATTGACCCTAAGATTTGAAAGAACTATTGATTTTATTATTAATGTAGCCAGTACAGCTTTTCAATAAAATATGAGAGACTGTGAGGTTTTTTTTTTTTTTCTCTCAGTAAAATTTTAGTGAATTTTTTTTTTTTTTTTTTTTTGTGAAATGCCCTTTTATATATATTTTTTTTAGTTGTGTTTTTTTTTTTTTTTTTTTTTTTTTAAAACACTTCTTTCACTGTACCCTGAAGTGAATGAATGCGTTTAAACTAAATGCATTTTTTGGGGTGGAACCAAGTCTACCTGCCTATGGGCTTGTCTAGACGATTTTGAGCGAGACTCCAACTGGGATTTTGAGGTGGGGTGGGGACCGTTTTCCATGTGACGCAATTTCCACAAGGATCGTTTCGGACGCTCCGTGTCGTTCTCTGACATCATCAACTGTGGGGACATTTACTCTGTCAGAATTTTTTTACATTTTTTTTGTCATTTTTGAAGGACCGGTCAATTTTATAAACTAATTTTATTTTTATTTCCTGCAACGTCGCCTACAAAAACGAAAACGGCTCAAAACCGGTAAACCGCTGTGAGGTCATCGGAATGGACAGCCATCGCTGTGATGTCATAAACCAGCAAGTTTTACCTATGACTAAGAAAGACCACCTGATCAAAAAAAAAAAAAAAAAAAACGGGGCCGCGATGCCATCTGGGAGCGCCCTTTAATTCTGTGATGTTGGGGGGGAGGGAGGGGGGGGGGGGGGGGGGGGGGGGGTGAAAGGGTAAGACCATGATATTTCGTATTTGCGATGATTGTGTAATTTTCTAAGTAAATGAAAACCTGTGACCTGCATCGTGGCATCTCTTCTTGTGAAAGCCCCCCCCCCACCCCCCACCCCCTGGTCGACCTACGGAATGTTAGGGAGGGGGAGGGGCCCCAGGGCTTGCTTCTGTTGTCATGACTACTGTTGGTGCGATGCAATAGGGGTGGATGGTTTACCGGTCTGAATTTGACACGGGCTTTAAAAATAATCTAATGAAATCAAGAGAGAGAGAGAGAAATTGTTTTCATACGTTGCACGGCCCTGCGGCGTGCTCCAGACGACCTCGCCGGGAACTGAGCAAAAGCGAACACTGCAGTCCTGCATCCCTGTATAACACTAAAACTCAATGATACTATGGCAGGGGTCTGCAAAGAGAATCCAGAAGTAGCGAGACACTACTGGCCTGAGTGTAGGAGCGCTAGCCTTACTTAAACAAGATTTAAAGGTTTTGTTCCTTTTCAGAAATATCTGCCAGCGACATCTTCTGGCAGCGGCCAGAAGTTTTACATCATCACCCCTCTCTATAGAATGAACTCCCTCAGCTTCATAGAGTCCAGTGAAAGCTGCTGAATAATGTTCCCTTGTTAACATATTGAATTGCACCCCCTCTATATAGAATGAACTCCCTCAGCTTCATAGAGTCCAGTGAAAGCTGCTGAATAATGTTCCCTTGGTAACATATTGAATTCCACACCACTGGTGCTTTTGTATAGTTTTCCATACAACGAAATAATAAGATTGAAATGCATGCCTGTAGAATAATGAGTTTTGAATTTTAATTTTTTTTTCTAAAGTTGGGGGAAAAGCTCAAGTCACAAAAGCTGTTTGTACTCCCGGCAGGTGATGCTGGCATTTAAAAAAAAACAAAACGTTTTTGTAGATTTAATAATTTCAGTGTGTTTTTTTTTTTTTTTTTCCTTTTTTATGAACCTTTTTAAAAAAAAAAAAAAAAAAAAAAAAAAAAAAAAATCAGAATTTTATAATTTTTTTTTTTTTTTTTTTTTTTTTTTTTAAATAAACAATTTCTCTTGAATTTTGGTGGCGGTCTGTTTTTGTGTTCCTCTCTTCTCTGGGGTAGTATTTGAGAGCTTGTTAGTCAACTCAAATGTCAGAAATTGTTTCAATACAAGCTCGATTAGGCGCTGTCTATTAGTTCATTTAGCGACTATCTTTATCCCAGGCGCCTCACACGGGTTACAGAGCAATACAGGGTTACAATGCAAAGCAATATTCAACTACAGTGCAGTTTCCATTAAGAGCAAATATTAATAGAATACATTATTATTATTATTATTATTATTAATTTAGCAGATGCTTTTATCCAAAGCAACTTCCAGAGACTAGGAGGGTGAACTCTGCTTCATCAACAAATGCTGCTGCTGCTGCAGAGTCTCTTCCAACAGGACCTCGTTTGTTTGGCGTCTCGTCCGAAGGACGCAGACAAGGTTTGCTCAGGGTCTCTCACACATCCTGCAGAGTCTCTTCCATAGGACCTCGTTTGTTTGGTACGTCTCGTCCGAAGGACGGAGCACAAGGAGGTTCATCACACACACACAGTGAGTCAGGGGCTGCTGCAGAGTCTCTTCCAATAGGACCTCGTTTGTTTGGCGTCTCGTCCGAAGGACGGAGCACAAGGAGGTTCAGTGACTCGCTCAGGGTCTCTCACACACACACAGTGAGTCAGGGGCTGCTGCAGAGTCTCTTCCAATAGGACCTCGTTAGTTTTCTCTGACTATTTCGAAATGAACTGCGGGTGCTTCCTATTAAAAGCCATCGACAATTTCCCCAGATTTTCAGTTCCCTCCGTTTTGATTTAACTTGTAACAAATCAAAACTAGAGAAGAAATGGGAGGGCGTGTTCTAATACAGGTGCGCACGGCTTTGTTGTCCAATAGACTTTCATTCGAAAGAAGCCCCGCCATCTTTCTCCTTCACCCAGCCCTGCTGCAGCGCGCAAGAGGTTAACAGGGTGTTGGTCTGTGGTTTGATCTCACTCTACACAGCTTACTCCCTCACAGCCCCCTCTCTCTGTCTCTGCAGGACTATTAATAAATACTCTTCGGTTTTGCTGCGCTGTTTCCTTTCACAACCCCGAGGGGGGGGCAGGGGGCCCAGACAGTTGGTGTTTCTACCTCCAAGAAGAGATGAGAAACTGTCTGTAGTTTCCACATCGTTACAATGCTCGTGCATGGTTACAACGGACAATGTGGAAATAAATTTTTGCATGATATATGCAAGTACACAATGGTAGCAGAAAAGGCTTAGGGTTATGTTGAAACTGTGCCAAGGAACGTTAGAATAACGTTAGATATAACAAAATGCAATTTCCTTTTATTTTGCGTGTGGTAAACTTTTACAAGTATTGAGATGCAATAATAAGATTAAACCACGTTTCAGAGAGTTAATGTCTGATTTTGTTCAGGTATCAGATCGCATTACTTTATTGGGTTTATCAGCAAGAAATACGCACCCACGCACACAGACACACGCGCAGCACGCACGCACGCACGCACGCATACACACAGATGTTTGTATACTTGTGGGGTCTTCTAATTGACTCTCCAGTCAGACAAAAACTCCACACAGGGGTGAAAGTCGACAACAAACTCAATATTTTGGCACTTTTGGTTTTATTTTTTTTTTTAAAGGCATATTTAGTTCTTAAAAAGGTGCTTTACAAAGTGGGGGCGTCCCCACAACGTTGTTTTTCGCAGGAGTTACTATTTTTGTGGGGACTTTTTCTCAGATTTTTATCCCTACGTTGGCCCCCCCCCCCCCCCCCCCCCCCCCCCCCAACACACACACACACACACACAGAGTAGTGAGAACATTTATCATATCCCCTCTAGATTTCTCTTTGATATCACCGTGTAACATTTTTTTTTTCGTTCCTGGGTAGTAAGTGTTATTTCCTAATTGCTTATGCCTCAAAAGTATAGAAAATGGCTATTATTCCCCACAAAGTAGTTTTTCGCGATTTACGATTATACTGTAAATTTACAGTATAATCGTAAATCTCGAAAAACTACTCACTTCTAAATCTTTTGTAGTCATCTTTGTATTGCTTTAGTATAAATACATGTTAATTTGGATTCATGTGTTGTTTTTTTCTGACTTTATGTGAATGAAAAGACACACATTTGCCCGTTTTCCCATTGGAAATAGTGATATTTTGAAATATCACTGTCCTGGTCACAAAAGCAATGTTTGTGGGGAATAATAGCCATTTTCTATACTTTTGAGGCATAAGCAATTAGGAAATAACACTTACTACCCAGGAACGAAAATTGTGTTACACAGTGGATCCTTTATCTACCCGCCTGCATGAAAACACCTCAGGCTGTGAGAATTTCAAATTCCCCTCAGTAATCAGCGATACAGAAACACACTCGTGTGTGTGTAAAAATGACAGACCGCTTTGTGCTTGTGCCGTCTACACAGTCTCCTGCGTTTGACCGCGTGTGGCTCCGTGTTCACCTTTCCCTCTTTGTTTGAAATGAACTGCCTGTGCTCCAGACCAACACGCCAATGGATCTTTACAGGCGTTTCAGAAAAAACAAGAGCTACCAGGAATATAAAATTAACGAACGACGAGATTATAATGGCGAAAGCTGAGGGACTTGTGGATCTTGGTTTTCAGCATCGTTGCCTCAAACGAGGTCTGAACCAGGGGTTAGTAGCCTCTCTGTGTCCCACAAAAGCGTTTGGCACTGCCTTCGAAGAAGAAACCAGACTCATTAGTGAAACGGAAACTGTCTTCGTTGAGTGTGAAATGCAGCGCGCCTTTCAGTGTCGCCCTCAGTAACGCACGCAGAGCATGCTGCGCGCTTCTGGAGAAATATGACTTCCCATCGAGTGTCTCTAACCGCTGTGTGTTTGCACAGAGGTTACTAAGAGAATGCACGGGTGCTCACACATCGGCGTTATTATGCAGAGTTGTGCTTCATGTGGCAATCTTTTTTGCACCATACATGTCACAGTGGTTTGAGAAAAGGGCTAGGGTTGGTTTACGCAAAAGCATTTCCACATTAGGTACATTGCAACTCTATATAACATCACTTGTATTTCCTAAGCTTATTAAGATCCTGCCTCGACTGCATGACTAGGCAACCCTGCAGGCAGCCATTTCCACCCTCCTCACCCCTCTCTGTGTGAAGAAGGACGGTCTCCTGGTCTCTGTCCTCAGTCGATCTTGTCTTGATACCGCATTGTCGTATCTCTGAAAAAGTTTCAGCGCTGTGTGTTTTTAAAAGGCCAGCTGCATCCTGTTTCAGTCATTCTTAGCCTCTGTAGAAAAACTAAAAGGTGTTTTTGACATTTCCGTTTTAAAAGCTGCCACATTTTTTTTTTTTTTTCCCAAGGCCACTCGAAAACTGACCGTTTTTATATTGAGTTAGTTTGTAACCGCGGCAGCTCTTAAAACACGTTCAAGTTTTTATTTTTATTGGCTGCCAGTAGTCCACAAACGCAATTAATTTAAATGCGGCAAGAGAAAAACGTATAGGTTCACATGACAAAAACGCAGGAGGCTTTTAAAAGAATATTAATAACAAAAGCACAAAGCGGTCGAACGCTTTCTTGTTTCATAGATTACAGAGCGGAGATTGAAAGGTGGGTACATACAGGGTGTCAGTGGGGTGTTTAAATAGATACACATTACTGTACATATATATTTACATACATACATGCATTCAGACCACGAGCAGTAGATGATACAGTGTTGTTCCTATAAAGTCGTGCAAGGGCGCAGACCCTTGACCACAAATACACACACCCCTTCTGTGCTTTAAAATGCCCCCCCCCCACGCACACACACACACACACATAGACACAGAGACACAAATAGACCGCCAGAGGAAATGTAGCGCGATAAGACGTATTATTCTCGTGAAAAACAAAAAAAGAACACATTTTAAGAAGAACTGGGAAGCCTGGTTAATGACTCAGGTGGCTGCGCGCAGAATAAGGATCGGCTAAAGCTGGGTGTTCAGAAACGATATTCTAAAAAATAAAATAATAATAATAATAATAATAATAATAATAATAATAAAGCAACAGTCGCTCTGTCGCAGAAGCCTTGACACGTCGTTTCCATTCACGCGGAATTGTAAAATGTCTACACACCGGAGATCGCTTTATTTCAATTACGCGCTGTCCGTTTGCATCGCGCTGCCGGGTAAGTGCTGGTTTTATCGCATTATTGCATTGAAGCATGCTAAAATTATTACCATGGATTTAGTTTAGCAAGAACTATACGGTAACGCTTTCCATTGGGTGTGTAGTGTTGTCGTCCAGTAACACTTTGTAATAGGTATCTAATTACTATGTGTTAGTATATACACAGAGTTACAATGCAACTTGTACAGCATGTAAGTACAGAATTGCATCAGAAAATAGATTATATGATGCAAAAAGATTTCCAAATTCAGTGCATTGTAACCGCGCATAATAACATTGTGACGATGTATAATTACTCAGTAACTACAGTGCAAACACATAGTAATTAGAGACTCGATGGAACGCCTTACCAGCTATGTGTTACAGTGTCACTGTAACTGATATAAGATAGGCTTTTAATGCACACGATGTGAGTAATTCATATTTTCATGATAGTTAATGATAATGATATCTACGATATCATTGTAATTTTTCGGTATCATTGTGATTTTTGTCACTTGTGTAAACCTATCACCCGAACAAGTGAGGATATTTTTATTTTATTCTGTAAAATAAACGAATAGGTTGCGGAATCTCGCACCCCTGTTCAATGGTATTGTTATTGCAGGTTTGCTGGCGGACAGTTCATTATCTCCTGGCCCAGGCGTGAACGGGACTGTGGGGGAGTCCGTTGTCTTGCCCGCTGGTTTGTCTCAACAGTCAAACATTGACGTGGAATGGAGATGGGGTGGAAAAACCATTGCTCTGAGTTCTAGTGATCTATCAACTGAGTTCGGAGATAGGCTTCATCTGAACAGAACAGACTGGTCTTTAACAATCAATCGGCTCAGAGCAGAAGACACTGGAGAATATAGCCGTGTTGCCATTATAGCTACCGGTCAGCTACCAACACGCATGATTACGCTTCATGTCTATGGTATGGATTTATCTTTTAAATCTGATCAATGTAATCACGCAATTAACCAACTTGTGTGTTAACTTGGAATGATTGTGCTGTAGTAGACAATGGAAAAGCTGCACGTGTCCGTGGTTTCTTTACAGTCCTGGCAGAAGATACTTTGCAGACAGATGCCTGGTCATTTTCGCATAAACAGCAACACGCACCCATTAAACGAGAAGAATTCAGACTTCAACATCAAAATCGCCTGTAATTAGTATGGAGCATATAGCTCTATAACAGTAAAGCGAGCTAATGTAATGGTTTTGCACGTTTAACATGTGCACTGTTTATAATGACAAAATGTGCTTTCCATATTTCAACCAGGACCTACCTGTTACTCCGTGTTTCGACATGTAACGGAGGTCTGCTTTGTTGTGCATTGGTTTACTCAGAAAAGATCTCGTCGGAGGTGAGGAGGACACCATCGAACGAAACCTGCAGTGCAACGCTGCTGTGCACCGCGAACCAAACAAAACATGTCTCCTACCGCTGGAAGAGAGGGGACCAGGATTTACCCGAGCACGCTGGGAAGCTGGAGGTGTCCCTGAGCGCAGGAGAGACGGGTGTGATCTTCACCTGCATCGCCTCTAATCCAGTCAGCGAGGCAGCAGCATCTATCCGGGAGAGCTGTGAAAGTTTGTCAACTTTAGGACTGAGATATCATTTTAAACAAACAAAAAGATATGAACACAATTTATGTATTCCACATAACATCACGTAGCGAGAGAAACTACACGATTGTACCGCAAAAAGTTATACTGGGAGGAAGCCATAATAGTAATGCAGTTACATCGCACGTTCGCATTGAGAAATGCCGCATTTTTCAGTTGAATACTGCTCTCTTTCTGAACCCAGATAGCACAATGCGGTGGCTCTCTGACTGGAGGATCTACTCTGGCATAGCTGGGGCGTTGCTGCTGCTTCTCCTCATTTGTGTTGTAGTGCTGTGGCAGAAGAAGAAAAAGAAACACGATAAAGGCGAGTAGCTCTGAACTTCTCATTACAATTATTTTTTTTTTTCTCTGCTACAGTGGAGAGAGAGAGAGAGAGAGAGAGTGAGTGAGTGAGAGTGAGTGTTTGTGTGTGTGTGTGTGTGTGTGTACTCGTATACAGCCGTGTGCTGATTTAGTAGAACACCCCTTTGCTTCGGTAGTTTTGACTTGCTGTGCGGATGAAATCAAAACTACTGGAACTGGAAATCAAAACAGGCAAAATTAGCGATTGTCTAATTTAATTGACGACTTGAATAGGCCGCGCATGCAAGTTCATTTCAAACAGTGTAGAGAAAATGAACGGGGAGCCGCACCCGAGCAAACACAGGAGGCTTTTCAGAAGCTGTTTAAGACGACAAAGCGCTCTGACATTTTCACACAGGAGTGTGTTTCTGTATCCCTGATTAGTGAGCGGGAATTGAAATTCTCACACCCTGAGGAGTTTTCATGCAGGCGGGTATATAAAGAATATCAATGACAAATCTGGAGGGTGTTCTGGTACATTTTCCAGAGTCCGAGTCCGAGTCCGAGTCACGAGTCCTTGAAACAAACTCGAAATCAATTTTCATTTAATTAGTTGTAAGTGGGGGTTTTACCTGACGGATGTTGTCTAATACCCCCCAGGGAAACAAAAAAGCACAAATAATAACAAAGAAAAATACAAAAAAGATTTTGATTAATTTTTTTCCTAGCTAGATAATTCTATTTACATCTTTTGGAACTGGAATACTGTTTGAAAGGACCTGAAGTTGATAGATCAGCTTCAAGTTTGTGGATGTTTCTTTTCACTTTGATAGAAGCCTTGATCTGGACTGTAGAGCCGGTGTAGTGTTAAAACGTGGTACATCATCAGAATGTGGACCCGTGTAATGTCAGAAAATGGTACACTGTCAGACTATGGTACAGGTACAATCAATTGTGATCTAACGAGTGTGTTTCTATTGTCAAAAAGAGGTACATTTACCATTAAGTATACTTTTTTTTTTTTTGCAAACTTAAACTGGAATAGAGATTTAATTTCTCAATATTTGCACCCAGTTTTTGCAATTAGGAGATTTGCAATTTGCAATTACGAGATTGTGCTTCGGTTCATTTCCTTTCAGATCCTCATCTTTTCTCTTTTACACACACACACACACACACACACTCAAAAAAACCCACAACATTTTCTGTGTATGTATTCCCCCGTGGTATGAGTTCATAATTCAATTAAGAAATGAAGTTCACACAGACAGATTATTTTCAATAACAATTATTTTCGTCTTGCTAAATGAAGTGGTATTTAATTATTCTGTCGCTGTTGCTATCAATCAATCATATCAGTCTGCTATATCGGCCTGTTTGAGGCAATCTTCGATTTGAGGCTTTAGTGGCTAGTTTTATACTGAATTTGCCTGGTGAATTTATTGACGTTGCTTGCAAACAGCGATGGCGTGTGCTGGGAACGAGTGGAGATTAGAAGGAAAGCACAGAATATTTAGCCACACAGCGACTTTCTCACACGGATCAAGAGGCGCTGGAAGTATGCTTGTGTCTTCCATGATCTTTTTTTTTTCATTCATTTTTTTTTCCCAGTAAACTCTGAACTGTTAAGGTGATCAATGTTCTTTTGTTTTCAGTGCAAATAAATTATGTTCCAAAGACTCGGGGCGCGCAGCAAAATCAAATTACACATCTTTCCAGAATGCAGTGTTGGAAATGTATTTCCACAGTGCTTAACCAAATAATGATTTACTTGATAAACAGACTGACATTGTTTATTCCTTATAAAACTTGAGTGTTTAGTTCAACCTAAAACGCTTTCAATTTCCTATTCTTTCTATGTTTGGCTGCAAAGACAACTAACCACTTTTTCCCCATCATTTTCTGCATCTAACACATAATCTTTTTGTTTGTTTGTTTGTTTCTTAGCTGTGGAACAAACTTCCCAACATCAAACTGTCTATGCAGAGATTCAGAGAAAAAGTACACAGAGGAATCACGTGAGTTACTAAAGAAGCATTCAGAACAGAAAATAGGAGGCACTTTTTTACACAGAGAATCGTGAGGGTCTGGAATCAACTCCCCAGTAATTAGATAACTAGCACTTAATCTACATTAATTAATCTTAATTCATATTAATCTACAGAAAATGGAAACGTTGAACTTGACGCTAGCCATATGTTGTTAGGTATAATATATGATTTAATTATTGATTGCGCCTTATTGTGTTTTTAAACGTACAGCTCTGGCCAAAAGTTTTGCTTCACCTCGAATTTAAGGATTGAGACAAAACCAAAAAAAAAAAAACATATTAACATAATTTAGATATTTTATTCAATGTCACGTAATCAAAGAAAAACTACAAAATGATCAAATCACAAAAACACAAAGTCTACTAAGCCATAATAATAGAAGCCAAAACATTATTCAACAGCTTTCACTGGGCTCTATGAAGCTGAGGGAGTTCATTCTATATAGAGGGGGTGCAATTCAATATGTTAACAAGGGAACATTATTCAGCAGCTTTCACTGGACTCTATGAAGCTGAGGGAGTTCATTCTATATAGAGGGGGTGCAATTCAATATGTTAACAAGGGAACATTATTCAGCAGCTTTCACTGGACTCTATGAAGCTGAGGGAGTTCATTCTATATAGAGGGGGTGCAATTCAATATGTTAACAAGGGAACATTATTCAGCAGCTTTCACTGGACTCTATGAAGCTGAGGGAGTTCATTCTATATAGAGGGGGTGCAATTCAATATGAGAACAAGGGAACATTATTCAGCAGCTTTCACTGGACTCTATGAAGCTGAGGGAGTTCATTCTATATAGAGGGGGTGCAATTCAATATGTTAACAAGGGAACATTATTCAGCAGCTTTCACTGGACTCTATGAAGCTGAGGGAGTTCATTCTATATAGAGGGGGTGCAATTCAATATGATAACAAGGGAACATTATTCAGCAGCTTTCACTGGACTCTATGAAGCTGAGGGAGTTCATTCTATATAGAGGGGGTGCAATTCAATATGTTAACAAGGGAACATTATTCAGCAGCTTTCACTGGACTCTATGAAGCTGAGGGAGTTCATTCTATATAGAGGGGGTGCAATTCAATATGTTAACAAGGGAACATTATTCAGCAGCTTTCACTGGACTCTATGAAGCTGAGGGAGTTCATTCTATATAGAGGGGGTGCAATTCAATATGTTAACAAGGGAACATTATTCAGCAGCTTTCACTGGACTCTATGAAGCTGAGGGAGTTCATTCTATATAGAGGGGGTGCAATTCAATATGTTAACAAGGGAACATTATTCAGCAGCTTTCACTGGACTCTATGAAGCTGAGGGAGTTCATTCTATATAGAGGGGGTGCAATTCAATATGATAACAAGGGAACATTATTCAGCAGCTTTCACTGGACTCTATGAAGCTGAGGGAGTTCATTCTATATAGAGGGGGTGCAATTCAATATGTTAACAAGGGAACATTATTCAGCAGCTTTCACTGGACTCTATGAAGCTGAGGGAGTTCATTCTATATAGAGGGGGTGCAATTCAATATGAGAACAAGGGAACATTATTCAGCAGCTTTCACTGGACTCTATGAAGCTGAGGGAGTTCATTCTATATAGAGGGGGTGCAATTCAATATGTTAACAAGGGAACATTATTCAGCAGCTTTCACTGGACTCTATGAAGCTGAGGGAGTTCATTTGATAATTCTAGAGGGTGTCAAGATAAAACTATTAAGAATCTCCCACTACTACTGCGTTTTGCTTGCTTTTTATGTTGATGATGATACTAAGAAAGAAAAATAAAATTAAATTCCAACTTTTTCAGACAGTTCTCGGGTACGTACTGTCAGAGGGCTGACACTGACATCTCAGACACTTTGAGTGATGCCACTGATAGAGGCTATCTCCGAATTATATAGTAGTTAACATATATATATATATATATTAAATATATATATATATATATATATATATATATATATATATATAATATATATATATATATATATATATATATATATATATATATATATATTTTTAGTATAAATATTTTGCTGTGACTATTTATTTAAGGTTGAAAAGTCTTCAAGAGCCCAACAGAGTGACAGTCTCCCGATGACCGTTTATGAGACTGTGAATCTCAGACAGGTGAGTGATCTGATAGAGGCTTTAATTATATCAAGTTACTATGATTACTTACACCTATAATATATATGATATGGGTATAATATATATAATATATATATATATATATATATATATATATATATTGGGATATGATATTGGATATTATATATATATACTGATATCTCATAAACTTTTGAAAACGACACTGATAAATAAATTCCAAAACTTTTCAGACAGTTCTACCGGGTTGTCACACTTGTCAGAGGGCTACTTGCAAATACTCTTGACACTTAGAGTCTGATCCACTGATAGACTATCTCTGAAATACTTTATAAGACATTCAAAATGTCTGATAATACACGTGTAACAATTTTTTTTTTTTTTTTTGTTCCTGGGTATTAAGTGTTATTTCCTAATTGCTTATGCCTCAAAAGTATAGAAAATGGCTATTATTCCCCACAAACTTTGCTTTTGTGACCAGGACAGTGATATTTCAAAATATCACTATTTCCAATGGGAAAACGGGCAAATGTGTGTCTTTTCGTTCACATAAAGTCAGAAAAAAACAACATAAAAATCCAAATTAACATGTATTTATACTAAAGTAATACAAAAATGACTACAAAGGATTTAGAAGTGAGTAGTTTTTTGAGATTTACGATTAGACTGTAAATTTACATAATAGCCATTTTCTATACTTCTGAGGCATAAGCAATTAGGAAATAACACTTACTACCCAGGAACAAAAATTGTGTTACACAGTGTTATGGAAGCAGGCGGATTCAACCAGGCTGAAAGTTGAGCTCTGCTGCCCCCTGGCGGAGATACAGTTTATTTTATGTACTAGTAAAGTGAAAAATGGTTCTCAACCCAGCAAGGGAAGGCAAAGTTATTGACACAGACCAAGAAACAAATTAAAATAGAATACATTTAGTTTCTCTCTATGGAATCAGGAATAAAGAATTTCAATGGTTTGTGGGTTACCAGGATACGTTACAAAATACAGCAACGCTTTCCAGTCAGTGTCTCTAATTGCTGTGTGTTTGCATCGTAGTTACTTAGTAAATGCATGTGTGCTCACACATCATTGCAATGGTATTATGCAGAGTTGCTATGGACTGAATATGTCAATCTTTCTGCATGATATATGTAAGTATCAGAAAAGGGTTAGGGTTAGGTACTGGTGTGTGTGTGTGTGTGTGTGTGTGTGTGTGTGTGTGTGTGTGTGTGTGTGTGTGTGTGTGTGTAAACAAAACATACAAAGCATCAGTAATTCTGAATTCAGTTACACAAAAAACGTTCTCTCTTTCCTGTTCCCGCAGGCACCAGGAAAGTCTTGTAAAATAGTGAAATTCAACCAAAACGAGGAGCGATCACCTTATCAACAAATACTGTAGAGTCAACTGGGACTCCTCAAAGGGAATGTGCAAACCTTGAAAATATCAGTGATCAAGATGAACGTGCCACATATGTGATAGTAATAAATACTAATAATAATACTAATAATAATAGATATTGGGACTTAACGCTCTGAAACGATGATATATAGGCTAATACGTATATATATATATATATATTAATGTCATGGCTGACTCCTGGATACTGGATGGATAAGATTAGATGTGATATAATAATACTAATACCTAACCTACCAACCTATGATGATCTAGATCTACTTGGATGGATGGATAGGATAGATGGATCCTATATACTCTGCGAGTGAAGTTCGGGAGACGCCAGGATGAGCACACCCGTCTTACTCCCCTGAACAGAAAAAAAAGAACAAAATAAAGAAAGTTATTTCTTTCACTTTCATACACTTCTGGTAAAACCATTTTGAAACATAAACAATGTACGTCACGTAAATATACCACTGTCTCGCCCAAGCCGAGTCATCAAACCACTAACGGCATGAATAGTTGGGTGATCCAAGTTTGCACTTTTACGTGTTCATGTCAGGTAGTGAAATGTGAAGAGATTTCTAATATTACTATGTATTTGTTACATGCAGTGCATTTATATGTGTGTGAGCTGGGTTCAGTCTTGTGATAATATATTGAATTGCACCCCCTCTATATAGAATGAACTCCCTCAGCTTCATAGAGTCCAGTGAAAGCTGCTGAATAATGTTCCCTTGTTAACATATTGAATTGCACCCCCTCTATATAGAATGAACTCCCTCAGCTTCATAGAGTCCAGTGAAAGCTGCTGAATAATGTTCCCTTGTTAACATATTGAATTGCACCCCCTCTATATAGAATGAACTCCCTCAGCTTCATAGAGTCCAGTGAAAGCTGCTGAATAATGTTCCCTTGTTAACATATTGAATTGCACCCCCTCTATATAGAATGAACTCCCTCAGCTTCATAGAGTCCAGTGAAAGCTGCTGAATAATGTTCCCTTGTTATCATATTGAATTGCACCCCCTCTATATAGAATGAACTCCCTCAGCTTCATAGAGTCCAGTGAAAGCTGCTGAATAATGTTCCCTTGTTATCATATTGAATTGCACCCCCTCTATATAGAATGAACTCCCTCAGCTTCATAGAGTCCAGTGAAAGCTGCTGAATAATGTTCCCTTGTTAACATATTGAATTGCACCCCCTCTATATAGAATGAACTCCCTCAGCTTCATAGAGTCCAGTGAAAGCTGCTGAATAATGTTCCCTTGTTAACATATTGAATTGCACCCCCTCTATATAGAATGAACTCCATCAGCTTCATATTTGAAGTCCAGTAGAATGAACTCCCTCAGCTTCATAGAGTCCAGTGAAAGCTGCTGAATTGCACCCCATATTGAATTGCACCCCCTCTATATAGAATGAACTCCCTCAGCTTCATAGAGTCCAGTGAAAGCTGCTGAATAATGTTCCCTTGTTAACATATTGAATCACACACCAACGCTTTGTAGCTTTCCCATCTACTGAACAGAAAAACTGGAAATGTGACAATCAGAAATATAGCATGAAATATTTGCTGTTATGGCTTCAGATATAGACTTTGATGTAATATCATTGTGTGGTTTCTTTTGATTACATTAATTGAATAAAATATCTGAATCACCTTTGCATCACCTAGATTATCCAATAACTTTAATATGGGGAATATATTGTAAAATATATCGAAATGCATGGCAAATGTAATGCAATGCTTTGTAATATGAAGTGGAATATATATATATATATTTTTTGAAAATATATTTTATTTCCATAAAGGTAATGAAATGCAAAGTGTGTGCTGCAGGATTGAAATGGAAGATTTGTTTTTTACTTTGTCTTCTAAACTGGAATCAGACAGTAAGCAATGAATCAATGTAAATTAATTGACATTTACAAACACCTTGATATCTACAAAAATAAGTAAAAAAATGTCAAACCATCAATTTGTTTTAGTGGTAATAAAAAAAGCAAAAAAACAAACACAAAACACAATTTACATTAACAGAATAGTTTTAGTATTTCAGGAGCACTGCAGATTTGTACAAGCATTCCAGATTTCCAGAAGCATTCTAGAAACTCCCAAAGTATAATAAAAGTCCAAAGATGGAGATGTAATAAAGACGACTATTTCCATTCACATTTCCTGAAAGAAAGAAAAGGAAAAATAATTAAATATTTGTATTCGCTCTTTCTATCGATGTTTTATATTAACCAAGTAATTCTACTTCATAGAGTCCAGTGAAAGCTGCTGAATAATGTTCCCTTGTTCTCATATTGAATTGCACCCCCTCTATATAGAATGAACTCCCTCAGCTTCATAGAGTCCAGTGAAAGCTGCTGAATAATGTTCCCTTGTTATCATATTGAAACACACACCCAGCGCTTTGTAGTTTTCCAGATAGTCAACAAAAAAACTGATAACAACTGAAAAATGTGACATTTCCTAAATTTAACATGAAATACTACTGTACTACTGTTATGGCTTCTGGTAGACTTTCATGCAATATTAGTTTGTAGTATATGTTTGATTACACAATGTTTAATAAAAAGATCTAAATTATATTCATAAAGTGGTTGTTGTTGTTTTTTTGTTTTTTTTTTAATGGTGTCTCGATCCTAAAATTCTTGGCGATGCTAAACTTGTGGCCAGAGCTGTAGGAGGTCATTTTTGTATTTTGTAAATTTGCAAATGTAAATTATTTTACATTGCTGTTATTCATGTAGTTAATAATGACGTCATTTATGTTCCACTAACCGGCTATTGTAACTGGAGATTATTTTCACCGTTCTAAAGACTTATGGAAAGTAATACTGTAATTGCATTTCACTTTTTTTTTGTAATTGCTGTTATTTGAAATCGTTCTTATCCATTTGTTGTAATTACTAAGTGCTCTTAATGGAATTCACCCTTAAAACCAAATACTTTTCCTATCAGCTTAACTGCTCTTTGTTTGAATTTGATCTTATCTGCTACTGACTGGACTTTATAGCTGCCCCTATCTGTCATGTGATCATTTGTAAAGTGATACTTCTATTGTGATATTTTATGATAACTGTAAGTTGCTGTGGATAAGGGCATCTGCTAAGAAATAAATAATAATAATAATAATAATAATAATAATAATAATAATAATAATAATAATAATAATAATACCTGCATTGTCACAGTGCTCTGTCACAGTAGCTGATGAACTGGTTTCGTTGTTGAAAGCCACACAGGTGTAGGACTCTTCTGTGTTGAAAGGAATGTCTCTGACACTCAGAATGGGTCCTCTTTCTTTGTAAATGTTAAACTTCCAAATGTAACTCAAATTTGAGTAGTTTGAAACGAAGCATTTCAAAGTGAACGGGCACACTCCGCTCGGCTCGGTCTTTTCAATTTCAACAGGTGCTGTGAATATACAAAGAAACGCGGGATTACTTTTTATGAGAGAAGGGCTACAAAATAAATATCAAAAAATGTGTTAAAATCCTGAAATCTACATTTTAGGCACCCTTTCAAAAGATAAGAGGAAAAAGCAAATCCCTGAAGAATGTATTAATTCTATAGGGTAATGCAAAACATTTCGCCATAGCTGTGTTTTTACTTACATGAGTCAACATACACTGTAAAAATACAGTATGTTTAAAAGTGTTATTTAAAATATAATGGAACATAACAGAATATGTATTCTGCATGTTTTTGTATGTTATTGTGTCTGAACATATTTTAAAACATAGTTTTCTTTTCAAAATAAGTTTCAATATATTTTTAGTGGTTGCTTTTGAATATTGCAATGTATATTTCACAATGTACGCCCATTTATTCCGAAAGATATTAAACATTAATATATTAAACCACATCTCTTTGAAATAGCCACTTACCAGTAATTTGTAGATTCACTGCCTCATTGCACTGTTCTGTGCTGCTAATTATATTCACTGTGTAGCTCATGGCATCTTCCATCTGCAGTTTTGTTAACAGAAGTGATCCATGCGTGCGGTTCAGATGAAGCCTATCTTTGAACTTTGGCCTCAAAGCTACATTAGTTGATCCAGATATTAATGTAGCAATGAGGGTGTCATTGTTGAAGATGGACCAGGTGATTCTTTTTGGTAACCCTGTATGCACACAAGGGGGTAAGAGGACTACGCCGTTCAAAATACCCTTAACTGATTTGACGGCCTGACAGGGAAGACCTAAGTGAATAAATAAAACAATATATAAATAAAATCAAATCAAACACAGATTCTCTTTCTGTAACTCGAACCCTTCTAACTAACCCTTTTCTGACACAACTGTGTACTTGCATCTATCGTGCAAGCAGATGTCCACACTTAGTATTTGCAATAAGTGACTTGTATCAAAACACACAGTAATCAAGACATATTGAGCAATTTTGAAATAGGACCTTCTCTGCAAAGTTATAAATAAAGTTTTTGTGTTCAAAATGACATCCAAATGCCCACTGCAGCCATTTGTCCAAACTTCCTCTTTCTGTGGTTCTTCAAGCAGGTTCAGATATGGAAAAAAAAAAGTACGAACAGTGTAACGCGTGACAGTGTGTTACATAACTGCATTTCACAGCTTAAACGTTCTGGACCTATTCACCAGCAATTTAGACACGCATTGCATTAAACTACTCAGTCATTTTACTACCTCGTGTTGTGAGGCCACTGTGGGTCACAGAAACAACGCTTATACAGTGAAATAAACAGATAAATAAAAAAATTATCTTTCTTTCCTGTTATTGTTCTGCTTTACTAACACAATAAAGGCTGGTCTGCTTTCAAAGGAGGGGAATGCTACTAATTACAAAGGATTTTCACAAAAGAGTATCATCTTTTTAACTGCTTTAAACCAGATCTCTTCTTACTCCCTTCACACAGCTACAACCAATTCAAACATTTCCTTCTTTTGGTTAATAGCCTCCATTTTATGTCAAGGCCCCTCAGTTCCTGTTTGACGTAAAGCGTTGTTTTAAGTTGTTATGTTTCGCGGTTACGAAATTTAGACGAAACTTACCAGAAATGACAATAGTCACCAGTACCGTCCAGCAAGAAATGATCCGTGGCATTTTTGGATTTAAATCCAACTTTCAAACAAAGTATCAGCAGAGAAAGGCAAAGACGAGACCTGCAGAGTCGCTGTGGTAAAGTATCACTTCCCGTTCCATGTCACCAAACTTGTCATAGCCTCCTCAGACCGGAGGTGAGTTGCAAGTTGACTTGGCTCTTCCAATGCGTTCCACTGCAGGACTTTGTTCCAACCACACCCTGACCCTGTTGGAGGTCAACTAGAGAATCAAGGGTCTGGTTGGAACAAAGCCCTGCAGTGCAATGGACTGGAAGAGAAACGGTTGATTTAAAGGGTTATGTTTGTCTTAGTTGAGTGTTTCCAAAGATTAACACAAACGCTATTTCATAAGGAATGTTAACCCCCATAGTCGCCAGCGCCCCCTGCTGGTGGGAGGTGAACTTTTCAGTGCAGGAATTGTATTTACCCTGTCCACAGACTAACTCAAAAAAAGACTCCTGCATTTTGCAGCGTGCGACTCTGTGTTCCTTTTCTCTTACGGTTTGAAATTAATTGCATGTGCATGGCCTGTTACAAAGTCATCGCTTAAACGATCGCTAATTAGTAAACTAGAGAAGCAATAGGGTGTTCTAATACATTTGCACAGTGCTCTGGGACAGCAGATTGCACTTAATGTTAGAACAGAGGGTTTCAATTTTAGCGAACTTTGACAGTCATGAAACGACAGAAGCGGAATGGGTCTGTATAGTTAGACTTGAGAATAATGGGGGAGTCAAAAGGTCATTATTTTAACCAGAGCTGGAGTGTCCCATACTCTCAAAATGGAATTAATAGCAACACCTTCCAGGAAGTGCCTCTTAATGATTTTTTGGAAGTGTAGGGAGCGTTGATTCATTTTCAGAGAGCTTCAGGATGATTCTCAGCTCAGTTACTGACCTGCAGCAATGAGAAACAAGCAAACAGCTCAATCAGATTATGAGCAAAGTGGATCAGTCCATTCATTCTACCATTTACATTAAACACAGGAACTGTGTGGACTGTGATCCTTTAACTGGTAAAACTTTCCATTGAGTGTCTCTATTGATGGTGTGTTTGCATCGTAGTTACGATGGGGATAGGGTTTAGAGTTAAGGATAGCATTAGGGTTAGGGTTAGGGTTAGAGTTAGTGTTTGGGATAGCATTAGGTTCATCGTTAGGGATAGGGGATTCGCTTAGGGTTAGGGTTAGGGTTAGAGTTAGGGGATAAGGTTTGGTTTAGAGTTAGGGTTAGGACTCAGGTTATCCCATGCAAAATGATTTACAGTTTAACATCATTTAAGATTACACATTATGCAGAGATCAAACAGTTTTCTGTTTTGTTAAGAGCCATTGATTGTAATTTACCTTCCCTCTGATCTACCACAGGAAGAAGCTGTATCCTGTTCATGAAAATATACACTAAGAGACAGGAAATTGGTTCACAGCAAGTAATTCTCCAGCAAAATACACGTCAAGTATGAGGGACCTTGTTTTAATTGTTCTGCTCCTCTGTCTGATGGCAGGTACGGTGGGGGGGGGGGGGGGGGTGTGTGCGTGTCCACGGCAGTGGTGTTTCAGAGCTCTGGTGGTTACGTTATAGTGGTTTGATTTCATATTCACCAATCAAAAACACTGAAGCAATGTGGACACTATAGTATATCACATATCACTACCAGAAGTGGGGCTCGAACCCCATACGTCCATTGGATCTTAAGTCCAACGCCTTAACCACTCGGCCATCCTGGTTCTGTTCACAAGTGTGAATATAAATATAAAATAAAATAAGAATATAAAATATAGATATAATCAATTGTTGCCCGGGAAACATTGCTTGCAGATGGCAGTACGCTGCCCTCTGGCGGTGCAGATTGAGAATGCGCATTACATTACAACTACGGTCAAAAGTTTTGCATGTCACGGTCTATCTGTGTAGAATTTGCTATTTTTGCTTCATAAAGTCGAATTAAACCTGCAGGATGATGTTACGTTAAAATATTCAATTTACAGACTTTTTTTTTTTTTTTTGGATGTCATTTTGTAGTGTCTTTGATTATATGATCTTACCTCCCTCTCTCCCTCATCACTCCTCTCTCTTCTCTCTCTCTCTCCTCCCCTTACAGATTTAAAGATAGAAAAACATTTCAATAAAGCCGACCCATGTAAAGATATTTATTTGTAAATACATGTGTGATGAAATAGAGTTTACTGGTCCCCCCCCCTCTCTCCTATCTTCTTCCTTCTCCAGGACAACCCTAACCTGGCAGCGATGACCACTAACTTCCTCACTTCCGGTTTCAAGAAAGGTCAGTGGGAACGGGACGAGAATTGAAAACCAGGACACTCGCAAACAACAGTGTCAACTGTACGGCTGTCTGTCTGTCCGTCTGAAGCACGTCGTTTCATTAAATTAATTAATTGTATCAACGTCTTGCAGCTGTTTTTTGCCGTTCTAGAACCCGGTTGTTTTTTTTTTTTGTTTTTTTTTTACCTGCAGTTCTGGTCGACATCCACTAGATGGCAGCCTTTCCCTGTCTTCCAAATAAATAATATTTTTTTTGTTTGTTTTGTTTTTTTACCTGCAGTTCTGGTCGACAGCCACTAGATGGCAGCCTTTCCCTGTCTTCCAAATAAATAACATTTTTTTTGTTTGTTTTGTTTTTTTACCTGCAGTTCTGGTCGACAGCCACTAGATGGCAGCCTTTCCCTGTCTTCTAAATAAGTAACAGTCATTTTTACATTTGAAATAAAATAGGGAGAACAAAAGTTCTGAGGATATATCTGACGAACTTTTAGAACTTTTTTTTTTTTTAAAGTTATGTTTTATTTTGTATCTGCCGATTTAAAATACTTCTTAAAGGCAAAGGCGATTGCCAGTACAGCGCCAACTGGCCAATTAAATGCGCGGCAAAAGAACAGGACAAGAAAAAAATACATATATGTTTCTGTCCTTAAACCTGCTGAACCAGTTAATTTCTATTGCCCCCCACCCCTCAATTAAACCAGGAGCGGTCGGCTGTGGTCCAGAGAGAGCTGTGGGGGCTTTAAGGGTTTCGCTTCCAAGTTATCTCTAAATGACTTAATTGAGCAAATGATTGCTTAAATACAACGCACGATCGCGTAACTGGCCCACATTAAATTGCCCCAGGCTTTCAGAAATTGATGATCAAGGAATACCTGTAAACCCTGCTGGATCGTAACTCTCCAGGACTAGGGCAGGCCGCCCCCGGGTTAAGCTAACATTATTCGACAGGTTTCAATCAGAATCAGTCCATTCTATTCTATTCTATTCAGGTGTGAAAAAAGTTTTGTCCGACGCTGTAATTGCGCAGGAGCGCAGAGGATTAGGTGTCCCGGCCCGGGGAAGGCACATTGAAATCCCGGGACACCTTCCTCCGGTTCTGCGCGCCTCCCACGGTGCTCTGCGTGCGGTGACAGGTTGTCCTGAGCTGTCGATTCGAGGGGGAGGAGGGAGTTTGCGGCCAGACAGCTTAACGATACCTTTTGTTTCGGGGAATGTAAGCAGACTTGAATTCCCACCAGCTTCCTGACAACGTCGAGTTTCGCAGCCGAGCAAAGGTCGGAGGAGCGACGCCCAAAAGAGATTTTCACTGTCTTTGTCGTCCTTTTCCAGCAGTGTTGTGTCGTGTATCGCAGCTAAAAACACTGACGCTAAATCTAGTGTGTTTCATGCATATTAACTGGCGTTTTTTAAAATCGGTTGTGTGTATGTCTATCCATTTGCTTCATGACTATTTCTCGCCTGTCGGACAAACAGTGCAGGCATCCGTGGCGATACGTCACAAATTAACCCCTTGTGCACATTATTTCACGTGGCATCACCGTGTAATAAACCTGCGTGTTCTAGTCAAGAAAGTCCAGCTTCACAAACAGTATTAACTAAGAAAACGAGGTACGGGACGTGCAACGGACAGGACTTGTCTGTCAACAATGTTATGATGTTAGGAGCCATACACACAACAGTAATTGCCGGATCCGTTTCTCTCTTGCGCCCGGCTGAGACATTAGCGCATGTGTTGAGACATGGATAACAACTCTAATAGAGGCGTGGTGTCGTTTTCTTTTTTTCAAAGTCAGTTCGCTGGGAAGGGCGCGTAGGCGTAATAGCATTTTTTTTTTAAAGGCGCCGTTCCAAAATAATTTGCGATCCAAGCCAGAAGGACTCGGGTTACAGAACGACTTTCGTCTGTTTTTCTTATGCAGTTGCGATCAGTTCACACCCCGGGCGCTGCAGCACCACGGGCCGAATTCCTTCGGCGGGGTTTTGCTTGTGGAAAGGGTTAACGAAACAAACAAAACACAAAAACAAAGCCTTGCCATCTAGTGTTACACAACTTGAGTCACTGGCGCGTCTGTGGCAAATATTTTTAACATACTTGAAAGCACTTAAGCAAATATTTACCTGGAGCGATTTTTAGAAGTGTTGGTTTAGACTTATTAAACATGCTTTACCACGCCTCTCTGTGCTTTACAATGCTTCTCTATGCTTTACCAGACCTCTCTATGCTTTACAATGCTTCCCTATGCTTTACCAGACCTCTCTGTGCTTTACAATGCTTCCCTGTGCTTTACCAGACCTCTCTATGCTTTACAATGCTTCCCTGTGCTTTACCAGACCTCTCTGTGCTTTACAATGCTTCCCTGTGCTTTACCAGACCTCTCTGTGCTTTACAATGCTTCCCTGTGCTTTACCAAACCTCTCTGTGCTTTACAATGCTTCCCTATGCTTTACCAGACCTCTCCGTGCTTTACAATGCATTTCACTTTGCTATGCTTTCAAAAGCGCTCCGACAATGGGGACCGCATTACCCAACAACAAGCTTGCTATGTGATCCGTTATTAGGACAAGGTTCTATGCTAACATCCCTCTCCTCTCCTCTCTCTGTTATCTGTACAGACCTTGGTGTCAAAAAATAAAGGGGTCGTTCATTATTTGTGAGATGAAAACACGTTTTGTGTTGGTTTGTTTGTGTGTTCGTGACTCGATGGAGGACCCAGACCGGCGGGTTTGTTTGAGTCCTGGGGACCCCCCTCCCCTCCCCCTGCTGCGGCTACTGATTCTCACCCCAACCGAGCCCTCAATTACTGAATCAGACCTTTCATTGAACTGATCGTGTGCTTAATTAGACCTTTTTTTAACTTGTTTTCAGCTCTTGAACAGTTTTCCTATTTCAAGTTAGCCATAACATTTGATAAGTAACTTGAACTGCAAACTGTTTTAAGAGCTGAAAACAAGTAACGAGGTCTAATTAAGCACACGATCAGTTCAGTGAAGGGTCTGGTTCAGTAATTGAGCAGCCACAGCGGGGGAGGTCCCCAGAACCAGGGTTTGAGAAGCGCTGATAGATAGATAGATATTTGTCTATATATAAATAGATAGAGAGAGAGAGTGATAGATCTATCTATCTATCCAACTATATATATATATATATATATATATATATATCATATATATATTATATATATATAGAACAAACAATATGTTTTCCACCAGATCTAACAATGAAAAAAAACACGTAACAGACGCAAAAGAAGATATAATTTGCATTTAATATCTTAATAAAGACGATGAAGTGACGGTTTAAAATCACTAATCAATATATACAGTTTTTGTATTGCTTGGGACTTGGTTTCCAGGCCACTGCGCGTCACAGCAGGCAGGGAGCCACCGCTGTTGCTGAAGTTTACAAAACATCGCTGCAAAGTTATGTAAATCTTTTCTTTTTTGTGAGTTGCACTGCCTTGCAAAACAACTTCTGGCTAGCGAAATCGACCCCGGGGGAGGGAGGGACAGAGAGAGAGAGAGAGAGAGAGAGAGAGAGAGAGAGAGAGAGAGAGAGAGAGAGAGAGAGAGAGAGAGAGAGAGATTGATTCACGCAGCAGGTGCATTAGACTCGGAGTTTGAATCACAGTAAATATGGCGTCATTGTGCGTCCTTTAAAAACCACTCCATGTAAAACTAACTTCGGGTAGTGTTAGCTTTTTAAAAATTATTTATATATTTATTCATTTAGTGGGTTTTTTTCCCTTTTGTTTGCTTTTTTCTTTGCGGGGAGTCAGTTTGCGATCGCTCAACCTGCTTTTCGAGTTTGGTTTGTTTTTGGAATTGTAAACTGAAGGAACCGACACGGGCTGGGGAGCGACTTTCGCGTTCAGACACTGTTAAAAAATAGACCCCAATAAAGAAGCGGACACGTTTGGAAACGGTGCCCACGGACCGGAGATACCGGGGGTGGGGGATGGATTTTGAAATACACGGAATCGGTTTCTGTCGGTGCCCGCCGGGGTTTCTTATCTGCATCGTGTTAATTGTATCGCCTGGTAAGCTGAAATATATCGATTACATTTTGAGGTTTTGCTTTTGGGGGGGGGGGGGGGGGTTATATAATAACCATGAGATCTATCTATCGATCTGTCTCTCTGTGTCATCTATCTATCTATCTATATATCTATCTATCTATCTTTATCATACCTATCGATCTCACATCTCTCTATCTATATCTACATCTATCTATCTATCTCATATCGATCTTCTATCTATCTATCTATCTATCTTTCTCATATCTATCTCATATCTATCTATCGATCTCATATCTATCGATCTCATATCTATCGATCTATATCTACATCTATCTATCTATCTTTCTCATGTCTATCTCATTTATCTATCGATCTCATATCTATCTATCTCATATCTATCTATCTATCTACCTGTCTCTATCTGTCTGTCTGTCTATCTATCTGGCTGTGACCCGAAAGTTCATTGGCACGTTTATAATGCTGGCTGCTGCAAGAAGCGATAAATAAAATTGAGTTAAACTATTTTTTTTGCTGTGTAACATAGAGAAATAAACTCTCAAATTGAGTCTTGAGCTTTACATAATGTGAAAAGGTAAAAGAAAGTATCTATCTATCTATATCTGTCTCTATCTATCTATCTATCTATCTATATACGTACATCGATCTATCTATCTCTCTATATCTATCTATCTATCTATCCATACATAGATAAATATATACATACGTACATACATGTCTGTCTATCTATCTGCATGTCCATCTATATAATGGCAACACGAAAGGTGAAAAAAGAACAATTCTGATAACTTTTGCATTTCAAGTAACGTTATTAAAAAAAATTCAAGTTAATTTGCAAGTCAATAACAACAGTCGCGTTAAAGTGCATAGGTGTGGCTGTGCGGGTTTGCTGTCCTCTGTCGTGCCACTGAAAATAAAACTTTGACTTGAAATAAAAGCAAGCAAGGGAAACGAAATACTAAGAATATATGCTCTATAGTAATCCTTACATGTAGTGTATTATATATTTTGTGTGTATATATATATATATATATATATATATATATATATATATATATATATATATATATATATATATATATGCTGTATACATCGCGTCACTATATTCTATTTCTTGGTCCGCGTTCTTTTTCAGAGCGGCTTTACCCAGCGATTAACTAAATCGGTGTGCAAACCGAAGGGCAGTCAGACTGCTCTTTGACTTCAGCCTCGAGAGATAAGGGTCCGAAGTAGGGCACAGTAAAATGCTGGTAGAATTGGGTCGATATAATTATAAGCTCCAACTCCTGTTATTAATTGAGTCATCGTGCAGACGCTTTGATCCAAAGCGACTGACTGAGACTGTGGAGAAAAGGCTCCTTTATTTCTGTGATTAGATTCCGTGTCCCCCACCCGTCCCGCTGAAGAGTCCTGGCTTTCGAGGCTGGGTCTGAATGATAACAATATAGAGGTGGCGGCTATGCATTTAGGGGTACAGAAATGGGCATTTTGTAGGGTTTAAGACGTCACTAGAGGACACATGTTTTTTTTTCGATGCTAGAACGGGAGCGCGCTTTGACCCATGGAGTTCCAGGTTCGTCTCTTTCGTGCGTTGCGTTTCTGTTAATTAATCACCAGCGTTGAAGCCAGAATAGTCGGGAATGTGGCTTTCTGTGAAGGACGCATTGTAAACCATTAGCTGACATGGAAGGCCACCCCTTGTAATAAATGTTTACCACAGTACAAGCATATCAAAGTGTAATAAAGCACAGGGAGGTCTGGTAAAGCACAAGGAAGCATTGTAAAGGACAGATAGGTGCGGTAAAGCATAGGGAAGCATTATAAAGCACAGAGAGGTCTGGTAAAGCATAAGGAAGCATTGTAAAGCACAGAGAGGTCTGGTAAAGCATAGGGAAGCATTGTAAAGCACGGAGAGGTCTGGTAAAGCATAGGGAAGCATTGTAAAGCACAGAGAGGTCTGGTAAAGCACAGGGAAGCATTGTAAAGCACAGAGAGGTCTGGTAAAGCACAGGGAAGCATTGTAAAGCACAGAGAGGTCTGGTAAAGCACAAGGAAGCATTGTAAAGCACAGAGAGGTCTGGTAAAGCACAAGGAAGCATTGTAAAGCACAGGGGGCTCTGGTAAAGCATTAAAAACACAGGGTAAACTAAGGGAAGGGAAGCGGCGTGGGGCTGGTGGTTGGCTTTATCGTTCCGACATGAGAAGAAAAAAAAAAATTCTACTTTCTTCCTGGCACCAAAGCGAATGACACAACGCTTCGCCGGATTACCTGCCTTAATCCGTGTCTTTTCAAGAGGTTTTCTTCGTTAAAACACGACTCGAGTGCGGAACGGTACGCGGCGCGGCTTTAATAATTGTTTTCTCAAATCAAATTGCCCTTGTTTAGTTGAAACAGGACACCCACGGAGACCAAAGCTATTAGAGCTATTTCCTGAGTTTAGGGAGATTTATACAGCTGTCTTAGTATTTACTCACAGGTAGCGCTGTGTGATATTTTTTTAAAGGTTAAAACAAACTGTTCACAGTTCACGGTCTAAAAATAGATATTTCAAGGTACTCCACGATTTTAAACATAGGTATTGAAGCAGAAACAAAGGAAGCGTTATTATACCATACACGTTTCTGAATATGTAAATGACCCACCCCTCTCCCCCCCCTTCTCAGTGTAGTTTTAGGATTTATTGCAGTTTGATGACGTGTTCTAGCACGCACAGCTATCGGGGGCCCAAAGTCTTTCCCATGGCTTAAAAAAATTAAGTGGAAACTTTTGCCGTCGAATTTACACTGAAGACGCTGAGAAAGACTTCTAGACTGAGACGCTTTGAAAGGTCAGTGAAACGGCCAAACCTTAACAGTTTGCATTGTCAATGAGACAGCTAGGCAGATCTGAGCGACTTCCAGAGGACGGGGGAGGGGGGGGGGGGGGGGGGGGGGGGGACTCTGCATCATCAACAACTGATGCTGCTGCTGCAGAGTCTCTTCCAATAGGACCTCGTTTGTTTGGCGTCTCGTCCGAAGGACGGAGCACAAGGAGGTTCGGTGACTTGCTCAGGGTCTCTCTGGTGAAAAGAGTTTGCATCACACACAATTCTAGGTGATGCAAACATTTTGGCCACAGCTGTGTTGTGTTGACCCCAGTTTTTGTTTGTTTGTTTGTTTTGTTTATTTCTGTAAAGACAACATACGTTGCCCAGCACTGAACACCACGTGACCAGCCGTTAGCCAATCGCAGTCATCAATAAGCTGATAACGATGGGCGGTGAAACTCATTGAGTTTCGATGAATCATGACACGCTGTTTTGAGACAGAGGTGTGTGTGTGTGTGTGTGTGGTGTGTGTGTGTGTGTGTGTGTGTGTGTGTGCTTTCTTTACAAAAGCGCTGACTTTCATCCTGTAGTGTTTAAACTTACCTCCCGGGGTAGTTCGGAGTCCACATTTAATTACTGCCAGAGTCATTTCACACCGCGCGCTAGTGTGTGAATGCAAATAGAGCCACATTCCAAAAGAAAGCGTCTTTTGATGACTTAAAAAGTGGAAAGATGTGCTTTTACTGTGGGGACACTTTTAAAAGGGTTAGTTTACACCCCTTTTGTAATATGCTTTACCACAGCCCTCTGTGCTTTATAATGCTTCCCTATGCTTTACCAGACCTCTCTGTGCTTTACAATGCTTCCCTATGCTTTACCAGACCTCTCTGTGCTTTACAATGCTTCCCTATGCTTTACCAGACCTCTTTGTGCTTCACAATGCTTCCCTGTGCTTTACCAGACCTCTCTGTGCTTTACAATGCTTTCCTATGCTTTAGCAGACCTCTTTGTGCTTCACAATGCTTTAGCACACCTCTCTGTGCTGTATTACACTTTGCTGTGTTTTTGCTATGGGACACGTTTCTAAGGGGTGTGTAGATATTGCATCTGGTTGGATATTAAGCCCCTGGGTGTTTGCATGGTTACACTTGGCGTCTGTGTTTCTAACCCTGTGTGTAGGGGCAGGACGGTGGTTTTTTTTTTTTTTTTTTGTAGTTTTTGTTCCAGTCTTTGGCACTGGCCTGGAAAGGCTTGCATGAGGAGAGCTTGGAAAACAAGTGTGACGGCATTGCAGCGCTTGTTCATCACCTGCGTGTCATGCTACCTGAGAGAAAACTCCCTCCCTTCTTGTCTCTCAATACCCGTAGGAGTGAAACAGGATTAACTTTCTGTGCACTGGCTGTTTTACAGCTGAGAGTCCTTTACAGGGTTAGAAACTCACACTCGCCCTGCTGCTGCTGCTGCTGCACCCAGTCCTGGGGTTCAGAGCTCCCCTCAATGAAGTCTAGTATTATTATTATTAATATTGCAATGATCAGGAGCCAGGAGTTTGAGCAGGGTTAGAAACTCACACTAGCCCTGCTGCTGCTGCTGCACCCAGTCCTGGGGTTCAGAGCTCCCCTCAATGAAGTCTAGTATTATTATTATTAATATTGCAATGATCAGGAGGCAGGAGTTTGAGCAGGGTTAGAAACTCACACTAGCCCTGCTGCTGCTGCACCCAGTCCTGGGGTTCAGAGCTCCCCTCAATGAAGTCTAGTATTATTATTATTAATATTGCAATGATCAGGAGGCAGGAGTTTGAGCAGGGTTAGAAACTCACACTAGCCCTGCTGCTGCACCCAGTCCTGGGGTTCAGAGCTCCCCTCAGAAGTCTAATATTATTAATATTAAGTTCAAAAACTCAAAACACCAATTAAGTATAGTGGAACTTTTTGACATCGTAGCGTGCACACATTTAATAAGTTAAAAGGTATCATTATTCATCAGGTTTCATAGTACTTTTAAGTATCTGAAATTCTTCGCTTAAATACTTACTTTTCTCCCTCTCCCTCCCCCTCCCCCCCAGCCCCTTCTCTCTGCGGTTTCTTGGAGCCCCCCACCCCTGTGTTCTCCCTCAGTGCTCTGGAAGAAGGGGTAGCTCGTCTGCCCTGTCGATTCGAACCCAAGTCAGAAACGCAGACAAACGGCACGAAGGAGGTGGTGCAACAGGTGGCCTGGTTCAAAGTACCCCCAGAAAACGAGGGCGCTGTGAATCGAGAGCAGATCATCCTCTTTCACACAACGATGGGACAACACGGTATGAGAACGGTGTCTATTATTATTATTATTATTATTATATTATTATTATATAGCTCATTTAGCAGATGCTTTTATCCAAACTGACTGGGGGGTGAACTCTGCATCATCAAGAACTGCTGCTGCTGCAGAGTCTCTTCCAATAGGACCCCGTTTGTTTGGCGTCTCGTCCGAAAGACGGAGCACAAGGAGGTTCAGTGACTCGCTCAGGGTCTCTCACACACACACAGTGAGTCAGGGGCTGCTGCAGAGTCTCTTCCAATAGGACCTCGTTTGTTTGGCATCTCATCCGAAGGACGGAGCACAAGGAGGTTCAGTGACTCGCTCAGGGTCTCTCACACACACAGTGAGTCAGGGGCTGCTGCAGAGTCTCTTCCAATAGGACCCCGTTTGTTTGGCGTCTCGTCCGAAGGACGGAGCACAAGGAGGTTCAGTGACTTGCTCAGGGTCTCTCACACACACACAGTGAGTCAGGGGCTGCTGCAGAGTCTCTTCCAATAGGACCTCGTTTGTTTGGCATCTCATCCGAAGGACGGAGCACAAGGAGGTTCAGTGACTCGCTCAGGGTCTCTCACACACACACACAGCGAGTCAGTCTCCAATTACAAGCACAATTATTTGCTAAAATTGCAATTCCAGTGCCATTGCTTCCCACTGCAATCACAGTTACACTTGGGTATCAGTGATTACAGTTCTGCTGAAGCAGTCAGACAGTGTGACTTTTCAACGTGCCCCCCCCCCCCCCCCCCCCCCCCCCCCAAGTTAAAGCCCCGAGTGCTTCAATAAAGCTCTTCTCTTCCAGTTTTCGACCCTTACAAAGACAGGGTCTCCTTCGAGAAGGCGCAGCCTATAGCCAACTCCGCCCTGCTGATCAGAGGCTTGACTCTGGAAGATCAGGGGGACTACGTGTGTCAGGTGATCACTTTCCCATCGGGAAACTTCGAGACCACCATCAAGCTGAGTCTGCTGAGTGAGTATTTCACAATCCCCCCCATATAGACTCAGTCCGTGGCTGCTGCAGAGTCTCTTCCAATAGGACCTCGTTTGTTTGGCGTTCCGAAGGACGGAGCACAAGGAGGTTTCAGTGACTCGCTCAGGGTCTCACACACACACAGTGAGTTGCTGCAGAGTCTCTTCCAATAGGACCTCGTCCTCGTCCGAAGGACGGAGCACAAGGAGGTTCAGTGACTCGCTCAGGGTCTCTCACACACACACAGTGAGTCAGGGGCTGCTGCAGAGTCTCTTCCAATAGGACCTCGTTTGTTTGGCGTCTCATCCGAAGGACGGAGCACAAGGAGGGTCAGTGACTCGCTCAGGGTCTCTCACACACACACACAGCGAGTCAGTGTGAGCCGGGTGATTTGAACCTCCTGGTATCCAGACCCCTTTTCTTTAACTGCTGGCCCAGTTTGATGATACACTCCTTCTTCCAGGCCTTCCGGTCTCCAGCCTCGATCCCGCCTCCCCACCTCTCGTGGAAGGTTCCGCACTTGCCGTGGCGGCAGTCTGCACTGCCTGGGGGGTCGTGCCCCCCACGGTTGCCTGGGAGACGGGCCTGGAAGGGTCAATCCAGCTTAATCAAGCGGCCGGGGGCAAAGTGACAAACAAGTTCTGGGTGAGGCCCAGTCGAGGGATGAACGGAGAGAAGCTGGACTGCTTGATCACTCACCAGAGTCTCAGCGAACCGAGGAGGATCCCCTACACCGTCGTGGTGCACTGTGAGTAAACGTGTGTGTGTGTGTGTGCGCCTGACGCACGCCTTCAATTCATTCATTCAGCCCTTGTCAGGCCCGTCGGGTCCAATTCGTTTTCATCCGCGCTGTTTGAAAATCAATTTCTTTTTCTACAGGTTTAAAAGGACACTCGTTTTTTGCACTTTAAAAAAAAAAAAAATGAAGCGAGGCGTTTTCTCAAACAAGTGTAGCTTGCTGAGTCAGCTCTAGCTAAAGACTTTCTCTGTCTCAGATCCTCCGGACGTGTCGCTGACAGGCTACGGAAATGATTGGTTCGTCGGGATGGAAAGCGGGGCTTTGAAATGCGTGGGGAAAGGGAACCCAGAACCAAACCACTTCACGTGGACAAGGTAAATATCGTCCACGTTTGCAGCTTCGGAATATGTCTCTCTGTGTCGGTGTGTGTCTCTCTGTCTTATTTAGTAAGGGGGGTAGTGGTTACTCTTATGCGGGATTGATGGTTGTTTTTACAGATGCATGGTGCCACTCCCTCGCTTCTAACAGCTTGGGAAAAAAAAAATAGGGAAAACCCATCAAAGAGACGAGGCGATAAGAGACAAGTCCGCGCTTGTATCTGGAGATCTAGAGACTCCGAGAACTGTCGCCCAGAGTCGAGAAACAGGCAGGGGAGGAGGAGGAGGGAGGGAGGGAAAGATGGAAAGAGGAAGCAAAAGAGACCAGAGGTGGAGAAATAAAAGTACAGGGAAGCATTGTAAAGCACAGAGAGGTCTGGTAAAGCACAGGGAAGCATTGTAAAACACAGAGAGGTCTGGTGTCATACATCTCTGTGCTTTACAATGCTTCCCTGTGCTTTACCAGACCTCTCTGTGCTTTACAATGCTTCCCTATGCTTTACCAGACCTCTCTGTGCTTTACAATGCTTCCCTGTGCTTTACCAGACCTCTCTGTGCTTTACAATGCTTCCCTGTGCTTTACCAGACCTCTCTGTGCTTTACAATGCTTCCCTATGCTTTACCAGACCTCTCTGTGCTTTACAATGCTTCCCTATGCTTTACCAGACCTCTCTGTGTTTTACAATGCTTCCCTATGCTTTACCAGACCTCTCTGTGCTTTACAATGCTTCCCTATGCTTTACCAGACCTCTCTGTGCTTTACAATGCTTCCCTATGCTTTACCAGACCTCTCTGTGCTTTACAATGCTTCCCTATGCTTTACCAGACCTCTCTGTGCTTTACAATGCTTCCCTGTGCTTTACCAGACCTCTCTGTGCTTTACAATGCTTCCCTATGCTTTACCAGACCTCTCTGTGTTTTACCAGGGTTTCACTGTGCTGTATTACACTTTGTTGTATTTTTACTGAGGGAAACTGTTTTAAAGGTAAGCTTTTTCTAAGCTAACTGCCATTTAAGTAAAATAAGTCTCCGTTTCTGTTGCGAAGGTGGAAATGCGAATGAATCAGCGTGATCTCGCCCTTTTTGAAAACGATGAAATCACATGTTATTAATGCAAACCTCATCTCTGTTTCCGTTTCACACGGTAATTCCCTGTGTGACTAATTAAGAGCTTAAACGGGAACATTCCTGGGGGCTGATCGCATTCCTATTTTTGTTACACGGGATAAACGAACCGATCGCTCCACAGACCAGGGTCGCTGATCTGCGAGTGGAGAAACGGCTGCTCGGCTCTGTGACGATGGATCGCCGCTTTTCTGAATAGTCTGCAGAGAACAAACCCAAGCGGCTGCCTCTCCACTCGCTTCACTCGGGGCGGTGAATCAGCCCGATCGACACCGGCGACCCTCGCCTGATTGGGAGAGCCCGGTTTGTATAGAGAGCTCCGTCCTGATAATCTGCCAATGGCTCTGGACAACGCTACAGTGGAGGGATCTCTCTCTCTCTCTCTCTCTCTCTCTCTCTCTCTCTCTCTCTCTCTCTCTCTCTCTCTCATCTCTCATCTCTCTCTCTCTCTCTCTCTCTCTCTCTCTCAGGAGGGACTCGGCTCTCCCGGATGGAGTGAGTGTGGTTAACGGCTCTCTCTCGTTCCCTCGCCCACTGGAGCTCTCTGACTCGGGTGTCTATATCTGCCGCTCGTCAAACAGAGCTGGCTTCGGGGAGGCGAAGCTGGAGATCCGAGTGTCAGGTGATTTGAAGTGCAGCGTGATTCAAATTTCTTTGATATAAATGCGATATATATGTGAATTATCCTCTGTCACTCCCTCTCTCTCGCTCTCTGTGTCTCTCTCTCTCTCTGTGTGTGTCAATTCCTTGGTGCCTGGTCAAGTCTGCCACCTTGTGTTCAAACCACGTCATTACACACCCTGTTCTGTATTGGTATTTTTTTAAAAGGCAAATTTGATATTGCACATCTCACATGCCTCTTCTACTTTCCACGTTGCTGTATAATGCATTCAGCATAGTTTACCATGGTTTTGAACATGCTGTACCCCTGGTTTTGAACATGCTGTACCCTGGTTTTGAACATGCTGTACCCCTGGTTTTGAACATGCTGTACCTTGGTTTTGAACATGCTGTACCCTGGTTTTGAACATGCTGTACCCCTGGTTTTGAACATGCTGTACCTTGGTTTTGAACATGCTGTACCCTGGTTTTGAACATGCTGTGCCCTGGTTTTGAACATGCTGTACCCCTGGTTTTGAACATGCCATACCCTGGTTTTGAACATGCTGTACCCTCTTTTTGAAAATGCTGTAACCCTACCGCTCTGTTCTTTTCTCAGAGACGGAAATAAGGAAAGCCGATTCCAGCTCCGTGGTGATGATCGCCGTGGGAGTGGTTGTCGCGGTGTTGCTGGTTACCCTGGTGATCGCTGTGCTGTTGCTCAATCGACATCACAAGCGAAGGAACAAGGAGCTGGAGAGGGCACTGAACATGAAAACGTGAGTCATTGAGAGCTCTTGTATTGAATGGATAGCTCTTGTATTGGAGTGACTAGCTCTTGTATTGAATGGAGAGCTCTTGTATTGGAGTGACTAGCTCTTGTATTGGAGTGACTAGCTCTTGTATTGAATGGAGAGCTCTTGTATTGGATGGAGAGCTCTTGTATTGGAGTGACTAGCTCTTGTATTGAATGGAGAGCTCTTGTATTGGAACGGCTAGCTCTTGTATTGGATGAAGAGCTCTTGTATTGGAGTGACTAGCTCTTGTATTGGAGTGACTAGCTCTTGTATTGAATGGAGAGCTCTTGTATTGGAGTGACTAGCTCTTGTATTGGATGGAGAGCTCTTGTATTGAATGGAGAGCTCTTGTATTGGAGTGACTAGCTCTTGTATTGGAGTGACTAGCTCTTGTATTGAATGGAGAGCTCTTGTATTGGAGTGACTAGCTGTTGTATTGGAGTGACTAGCTCTTGTATTGAATGGAGAGCTCTTGTATTGGATGGAGAGCTCTTGTATTGGATGGATAGCTCTTGTACTGGAGTGACTAGCTCTTGTATTGAATGGAGAGCTCTTGTATTGTAATGGCTAGCTCTTTTATTGAATGGAGAGCTCTTGTATTGGATGGAGAGCTCTTGTATTGGATGGAGAGCTCTTGTATTGGAGTGACTAGCTCTTGTATTGGATGGAGAGCTCTTGTATTGGAGTGACTAGCTCTTGTATTGGAGTGACTAGCTCTTGTATTGGATGGAGAGCTCTTGTATTGAATGGCTAGCTCTTGTATTGAATGGAGAGCTCTTGTATTGGAATGGCTAGCTCTTGTATTGGATGGAGAGCTCTTGTATTGGAATGGCTAGCTCTTGTATTGGATGGAGAGCTCTTGTATTGGAGTGACTAGCTCTTGTATTGGATGGAGAGCTCTTGTATTGGAGTGACTAGCTCTTGTATTGGAGTGACTAGCTCTTGTATTGAATGGAGAGCTCTTGTATTGGAGTGACTAGCTGTTGTATTGGAGTGACTAGCTCTTGTATTGAATGGAGAGCTCTTGTATTGGATGGAGAGCTCTTGTATTGGAATGGCTAGCTCTTGTATTGAATGGAGAGCTCTTGTATTGGAATGGCTAGCTCTTGTATTGGATGGAGAGCTCTTGTATTGGAGTGACTAGCTCTTGTATTGGAGTGACTAGCTATTGTATTGAATGGAGAGCTCTTGTATTGGAATGGCTAGCTCTTGTATTGGATGGAGAGCTCTTGTGAGTTTTCCTCTCATTTTCTTTGTCTTCCTTCATAGTGAGGAGCTCTCTTCCTTATCCAGACAAACCTCTTTCAGAAGACTGAACTCTATCAACACCGACCCCCGGTCTCAGGTACCGAAACCACTGTAGATCTCAATTTAATAACTGAGTTAATCCTGCCTCTTCTAATCCTAACTGAAACACGTCTGTTTTTTTCGGTCCTTTGCAGACGGACGAAAGCATCCCGCTACGAGAAGAAGCCATCGTGAGACAAAGCTCCATCTCTCTAGTGGTAAGGAACCTGTCCACCAGAAATCAAGCCCCAGTCTAACCCAGGCAATGACCATGTGCAGTCGATTTTATTACAGTAACTGTAACTCTCTTCTGTTTGAGAGAGCGTGAGCAATGAATTGCCGTGAGGGAAAATTGCAGTTTAGCTGTGCTCTGACCAGTATTTTTAAGGAGGCTTAGTGATTCAGTGGTTAAACAAAGGAGCTTGCTACCAGCTCAGCTCAGCCACTGACTCGCTGTGTATGTGTGTGAGAGACCCTGAGCAAGTCACTGAACCTCCTTGTGCTCCGTCCTTCGGACGAGATGCCAAACAAACGAGGTCCTATTGGAAGAGACTCAGCAGCAGCCCCTGACTCACTGTGTGTGTGTGTGAGACCCTGAGCTAGTCACTGAACCTCCTTGTGCTCCGTCCTTCGGACGAGACGCCAAACAAACGAGGTCCTATTGGAAGAGACTCTGCAGCAGCAGCAGCAGTTTTTGATGATGCAGAGTTCACCCCCCTGGTCTCTTTGGATAAAAGCTTTTGCTAAGCCGTTAATTAATAACAACTTTGTTGAATGTATTTTCTGCTCGCTTTTGCCACCTAGTTCAGCTGGTCAGAAAAAAAAAAAACTGGTTTATAATGCCAGGAAGACCATGGATCAATCCTACACCCATATATTTAGGAGTAGCGCTATGGCCAACAGTTTAGGGTTAACTGTTTTCGCTTCAGGATAATTCCGCTCGTAGTCGGGACAGCCGCTCCACCCTGTCGACGGTGCGAGGGGTGTCGGGGTTCCCGGGCCGCCCCCACCTGCACCGGGACGATGAGAGGGAGGAGACGGAGGAGGACGAGGAAGCCCATAGCTCCAGGCTGAGAGTCGAGTCGTTTGTCAGGAGCAGCACCAGGTCGCTGCGGGTGAGAGGCACTGCCTGTTTATTAAACAGAGGCTTTTTTAATTTGATTTATTTATGAATCCTCCTCCTTCTTCTTCATATTGTTCTTGCATGTATACTCTGTTGCACTTCTATTGCTGCATTTGTCTCAATGTACTCTTTTGAAAGGAATGTGTGTATTATTATTATTATTATTATTATTATTATTATTATTATTATTATTATTATTATTATTATTATTCACACAGGTGGGGGTGGATTATCAATTTGTGTGGTCCAGTAGTTAGAAAAATTGGTTTGTAACCATTGAATCGTTCACTGGTAACACGAGACAGAAACCCCCTCCTGCAACACTCACTTCGGTGCAACAAACACTCACTGAGACGTCGACTACTGCATCAAGCGTGTGAGATCGCGAAACACGATTGGTGCTCCGCCTGTGAAAGGCGCTATATAAAGATTATTATTTTGTATTATTATTAATCTGTCACTGTAGATAGAACTCGCTGCCTCCTAGTTCATATTGTATTATAGCAGTGTTATTATTATCAGCAAACTGTGTTTTAAATATGAAGCTTGCATTGTAAAATGTTCATTTTCCTAGGAGCCTGGACTTCGCCCCCCTCTGAACCCCTCCCTTCTGAGAACCCACCTCACCCGCTCCCTGCCCCGCTCCCTGCCCCGCCCCCTGCCCCGCGAGAGAACAAACGGCAGCGCCCGGCACCTGACCGAGAGGAGACTCTGGGACTCCTCTCTGGGATCCCAGGGGGAGGAATCTCAAGAGCGGGAGGAGTCCTACGATGAGCTGAGCGAGGACGGGGAAAGAGGGGGACAGGGAGAGGGGGTAGAGATGGAGAGAGAGTGCATTACCGAAGCCCTTTCCCAGCACTTCCACATGGACAACGGGACGCTCCGACCGAAACCGACCTCCAACGGGATTTTCATCCATCCCAAGGCGCATTTTGTGTGACAGAATTTTACCTGCAGGGAATATTGGAGTTATAATGAACTTGAACTGAACTAGACTGAACTGTAGTGTAATTGGGAAACAGTGATATCTGGTGGCTGACAGGTGTATTGCAGCCAATTAAAAAGAAACTTGAAACTCTACCATGTAAATTGGACCAAAAAACAGCGCCATCTGTTGCTCTGATGGATGCATCACAGTCTTTTTATAGACCCAGGTAAAACTACAGCCAGCGGCTACACCAATGGGATTCTGTTTGACCTGACCTCTGGATTTAAAAAATATATATATATATATATATATATATATATATATATATATATATATATATATACACACACACACACACACTGTAAACTGAAAGGGAAACGCGCCACCTGTTAGGCCAAAAGGTGCTATTGTAGGCAGCTATAACTGTATACAAATTCTGGTCAGACTGCAGCAATGTACATCATTGCGATTTTGATTCACCACAAGACTGTACTAAACAGCATTCATCTGTGCTGAGATGGTGTACACTGGAAGAAAACAGGGCCATCTGGGGGACCAATGGGGGAACTGCAGGCAACTATAACAAATTCTACACCAGAGTGGATTAGTCATTAAACTTCACCGCGCAAGACCGGAAACGAAACATCGCCACCTGTTGGTCTAAACTGGAATTGCGCCTGCGTAAAAACTTCCCGGCAGCAACTTTACCAAAATGGAATGAAACAAGGATTGTGTTTTGGGGAAGGAAGTAAGACCAGGGTTTGAGGTCATTTCCTGTTTTTGCAATACTGATTTAAATTTCCTAATAACTTTTTTGAAATCAATTCCCAATTTGCAATATCTTTTTTTAAAAGAATTAATTCCAATCATTTGGTCAAAATTTGCAATCTGGAGTATTCTGTTAAAACACGCTTCTCGTTCTCAGCGGCAGCAAATGACTCCCATCGAAGTTGCTGCCGCTGCCTGTTTGTTTGTTTTTGTTTGTTTGTTTGTTTGTCAATTAAACTGGCTTCAAATGAACACAGTTGAGCAATCGCAGTGATATTCTCACAATGTTATTATGCACAGTTGCAACGTTTTACTGTTCTGCTTAAGCGGCAAGGTGAAAAAAATGACTTTTTAAACTACTAATGTTGTTTAGGGAACAAATCTTGGGAGTAATTTGTATGTTTGTTCATAATATGTAAATCTAATGTCTGTTTTTGTTTTAACGTTTTTGTATACAAACTGATACACTCTGTATAATATTGCTACATATTAAGTCAGTCTTGTCTTAAGATTAAACGTAATGAAATATGACAGTGTGTTTCTGTACCATATTGTAAAAAGGACTACAGTGTTCATTGTAGAGTTTCACCTATTCCAGATATACTGGCTTTCAAATCGGCCAAGCCTTTGTTTCTCAAAGGAGAAAGCAGAGGGTACAAGCAGGATCTCAACATGTTAATAAGTGACTCGTCTTTATTGAGGCTGGCATGAAAAATCAGAAGGAACCGAGATCTCAAGTCATCCTATTACTAATCTGGTATAAGAATATGCAGCGACAGTAGGGCTTGGAGGGGGGTTAGAAGTCCTACCCATGCAGCTGCAGAACTGGTTCTCTCAAGCAGATTAGCGGATGTGGGTTTTGATTCAGAGGAGGACAAACAGACTGCGATAGAGGGAAGGGGGAGGCGAGTGAGAGGAGAAGGGCGTGGGGAGGTGTCAAAAAAAAGTAGCTCTCGGTCTTCCTTGTTGCTGTGGAAACTGTTTTTTACTTGAGCAAGAAGCTGTATGTCACGCCAATTCACTTGCACAACTTCTTGTGCTCTGTCATCTCTCTCCCCCTCCTCACTCCTTGCTGTCTCTCTCTCTGGGGATACAAGAGGCTGTCTGTCTGTCCGCACATATGTCTGTCTGTCACACTTGCATTTGATCCCTATATTTGGAGAAGTGATTCTCCTGAAACTTGGTATAAACATGATTTAGCAGAAAGTATTGAGAGCATTAGATTGCCCGCCAGTCTGTCTGCCACACATTGTTCCATTATGCCGGCAGCTTTGAACATTATTCATTTTCAGAGTTACGGGAATTTCAGACTTGCGCACGGCCTCCCTTCCTTCCCAAGGTGTTGGTAACTTCAAGGCTCTATTCAGACGCTTGGTGACTCCTTGGCAGGTTCTGGGTACGCACGAGGGTGCCTGTGTCTCTGTTCTTTATTAAAGTCTGTCTCGGATATCTGTGTTTCCTGTCTCCACGATTGTGGGAGGACAGCTGCAAACTTCTCCCTGCCTAACACCCTCCACCCCTCGCCTCTCAATCTCACAGGCTAACCTCAAACTTCCTATTTCAGGCAGTGACGAAAGTAAAAGCAACACAGGCGCACAAAGCCGTTCCCTTGGCCATCGCCGGCTTCTACATATCTATAGAGAATCCAAACCCACAGTGGATATTACAGGAGCAGCAAGTCTTGCTGTAGTTCCATTAAGGGGATTGCAGCTGCAATGGAAAATATTTCATTTTTTGTCAATGTTTTAGACTCACCTTTAGAATAATCATGATGGCAATAATGAGTTAAAAAACTATTGAAAGAATGTTACCAATTGTATGAAAAAAGATGAATGATTAATTATAGGAAATTATAAAAGGGTTGAAATATACAACTATGGCTGTTAATTCTATAGAGAGGGTATGGAATTCAATATGTTAACAAGGGAACATTATTCAGCATTTTCATTCCACTTTATAAAGCAAAATTAGTTAATTCTATAGGGGGATGCAAAACTGTTTGCCGTAGTGGTATAGAAATCTATTTTGGTGGCCGATCTCACTGTCGAATATGGATTATAAAATATCTGCTAAATTACTACATCAAGACCGAAAACACAACAGCCTCCTTCCTGCCAACATTCGACGGAGCTTCATGATACCATGTCCTGTAAGCATTAATTCAGCATCTCAATTGCTGCATGGTCGGTAGATAGATAAGGTCCTTCTTAATTTCAGAGTGTTAGCAGAAGTACAAAACTGTTCAAGAAACCAAGACAGTAATAGCTAATTATCGGCAAGGATTAGTTTACCATGGTTTGTTTTTTAATGTGTTACCAGACCTCATGTGCTTTACAATGCTTCCCTGTGCTTTACCAGACCTCTCTGTGCTTTACAATGCTTCCCTATGCTTTACCAGACCTCTCTGTGCTTTACAAAGCTTCCATATGCTTTAACACACCTCTTTGTGCTTTACAATGCTTCCCTATGCTTTAGCAGACCTCTATGTGCTTTACAATGCTTCCCTATGCTTTACCAGACCTCTATGTGCTTTACAATGCTTCCCTAGGCTTTACCAGACCTCTCTGTGCTTTACAATGCTTCCCTAGGCTTTACCAGACCTCTCTGTGCTTTACAATGCTTCCCTGTGCTTTACCAGACCTCTCTGTGCTTTACAATGCTTCCCTATGCTTT